>NC_081574.1:38527790-38827790 GCF_022355385.1 Mustela nigripes | reverse complement strand
CTTCATTCCCATCATAGCCTTCCAGAGGTGCAGCAGACCACAAAGAAGGGACCTGGGAAGACACCAAACGGCAATGACAATCAAGACAGGAACACCCTTACGTTCACCGTGGCAAGGGATATTCAATAGGCCTCCCAGGAGTCTTACAGAAAATGTTTATGACAGGGGATTAAATACTGTTACCCATTTCTAAATCAGGACACCCATATGTTCGTGCAGGGCTGTGCACATAAAAAACAAAGGATACAGGAAAAAGAGCTGAACGAAAGATGGCAAAATGGGAGTTTCCTCTGCAAGCATTAATGGTGACTTTCCGGCTTCTCTACATCTTTCTCTGTCTTATAAATTTTCCACAACGGCACATATCATTTTGATGGTTAGAAGGGAAAAAGCAAAGCTTCAAGGAAGCTGACGCTGCAGGCAGGGGCTTCTCCAGCCAGGCCCGCCCAGCAGCAAGGGATGAGAAAGCAGAGGCTTAAATGAGCTCACCTGTGCACCCTCACTGAGGGCAGGGCTGGGACACGACTCAGAATGGTCTTCCAACTTTCTAATGAGGCAGGGGGGTAGCTTCAAATATGCAAATAGCACATGTGGACGATAACATAATCAGATGGAGTCCAGAGGCAGTTGGAACTTGAACACCAGGAATGAGGAGTTTACCACAAAAAGGGATGCGGTTGGGAGAACGGAGACCAGAAATACTTGTTTTGTCAGGACCCCAATCCCAGGCATGTCTCTGTCTCCTGGGTCCTTCCTGATCATCAGGAATACCCAGATGGATCGCAGAGCCTTTCATTCAAACTCCAAACCCCTTGTTACACACGAGAGGCCAACCTAACCCTTCTTCATTTGCCCCCGGCTCCTTCCTCCCTCCTCCACCCACCACGGACACCTCAGAGCACGCTCCTTCAATGTCCTCTCCTCCCCTCACTCCCGCTTCTTGTCTCCCCTACCCTTCTGAGCCAGAAAACAGAAAGAATTAACAATAAATGGAAAACAGAGCAAACAAAGTTTCTTGCTTAGGGAGATTTTTTATATAACTTCTCTTAAAGCAAGCTCCCTGAGGGTACTATGTCCTGACCATTCCCACAATAACCAAATTTCCAGAGTCTTCATCCAACCCAGAAAATCCAGATTCTGGGCCAATTATCATCTCACTGGTGGTCTGCTGTCTCATTTACTGACTGGAAGGAGGAATTCTGTCAATTAGCAACTTCAGGACCCCTGGGAGAAGAAAGAGGTGCTCCTTCTAGCATTCTTTCTATGTTGAAAATATAGTCAACGATAATGGGCTCATTGACTTTATCTGATATGCACCTGCTATGTCTAAAGCACACAGAGATCCTCTTCCATTATCCTGGTGATGTGCCTCTTACAAATACCATTACCAAAATAGTTTATTTTTCAATTTTCCTTAAAAATTCAATTCCAATATTCCCCTTAGCCCAAGGAGTCTCTCTGCTATAATTTAGAACAATACATAGTTATTAGTGCTAAGTTTAAAGTGCATGTTTAGCTCTGGAAGCCCGTTCTGTCTGATGAAAATCTTGGGATTTGTGTAATTACTATAATTCTGTGATTAAAAACATCTCAGCTTTGGTATTCAGGCACCTTGCTGTTTTTAATGAAATCTCTCAGATGAACTCATTATATCCAAGTATTAAATTACCAGTGAAAACATGTTATCATGTTATTCTACCATTTTAAAGACTTTTACTTTAAATGGGTTGTCATTAAAGACAAAATAAGCAAATCAAAAACAAAAATGGAACATTCAACATTACTTATTGTGCCACAGAATGATCTTTCTAACAGATTTTGTTCAATGGAATAATTGTTACATTTGCATAATAAATTAAAATCATGTTGTTTAATGAAGCAATATATTAAAGCTATGGATGGCTAAAGAAATTTAAAACTGTAATTATTTTGTTCTGTTCCATAAGTCTCTTCAACATCTCGTCCAACTTTTGCAATTCACTAGTATAAATTTCAAAGTTACTTGATATTCCATTCTTCGGGATATAAAAGGAGAAAAAAGCAGATCTTAGGAAGAAATGACTCTTTACAAGAACTAAGAAAAAGCCATAAAAAATTACAACCAAAGAGGCAATGAAGGATTTCTCCTCTTACATGTCAGGAGCAGATACTTTCTTTGACAGACAGAATGCTTTCTAACTGATCTAGCAATCTCCTCTGTAAACAAAACAGTAAAAAATGGTTAAACTGTAGAGGCTAGGACTATCTGCTTCCTAAAGCCAGGAGGCCTGTCCTTTGGCTTCTTGCTTCTATGGAGACTTTGGGGTTTCCACTTGGCAGCACAGAACATCATTCTTAAGAGCACCTGCTACTTGACCAGCTCTTCCACACACAGGAAAGAACACCTCAAGGAGATGTAACCAGACCAAACATGGAGCGAAACCTGTACGTAAACGAGACCAAGCGCAGGGATAACAGACACCATGCAGTCTCCCCCTCTCTCTACAGAGGTGCTGGGAGAAGTAAGAGTTAACATTTATCATGTGTTCATAGACTTACAGAAGGAAAGCACCATGTAATTACCAAGGACTACTACAAGTTAGAGATGACAGTGAAAATATAGCTTTATGTGCTCAAAGCAGCATAGTGCTACTATTTTAAAAACGTAGAAAAGACACCCAGATTTTAGACTAGTTCAGTCTTTGGGGGTGGCTGGGAACAGGGGAGGCGTAGAGAGCAAGCTTGGAGGCCTGTCAATAACCAATTTTAGAACCTTTGGGAGAAGAGAGATGCACATTCCTATTTTTTTTTTTTAATTATAGAAAATCCTTGTGTTCATCAGATTTCTTGCCATTTTCAATTTAATTTTTTAAATTTCTTTTAAGATTTTATTCTCTTAGGTAGTAATCTCTACCCAACATGGGCTTTAAACTCACACCCCAACATCAAGAGTCATGTGCTCTACCAACTGAGGCAACCACGCGCCCCTCTTGCCATTTACTTTCTAAATGTCCATCCTTACTAATTGCTCTTCTGTCTAAATACTTTCCTGTCCATGGCCCAACCTCCCAAGGATGGTTCTGTGACACATCTTGCCCCAAACACTGGATTGATTGATTAGAGTGGAGGGACTATCCAAGCACAATGGTTCTGTTGCCATTCTTGCTATCTCTGAGCAACAAAACCACAGCGTAAAGGCTTTTTCATAGTTTATAAAGGCAAGACAGTGCTGAAGAGCAATGCTTTCTAGTACCTACCCACCCAGGTTTGAGCCCATGTAAAGCAATGTTATTCTCCAAAATCTCAGAATGGAAAAGCATTCTCAGTGCAGACTGGCATCAATGGGCCAGAATAACTCTAAGAACGTCTTCCCTAGGGTATCTAGATAGGGGGTTGTTTAAGGAATCTGTAACAATTTCTGAACACATAAGGCAGAAAGTCTGAAAGACCCAGTGGACCTCTGCCAAAGGGTCCGGCAATGGATGGGTTTCTCAGATGCTAGGTGGAAGTTGTCTGACAGCTCTGACATCCTGCTGGGCTCAGGGAGCATCCAGAACACCAACCAGCCAGATCTCCAAATGACCCAGCAGGGACCCAGCAGTGGGTCAGAAGCACAGTCAGCTCCATCTAGGATACCATTATCACACTTAAAACAAATAGTTACCAAGCACCACTATGTTGAATGCACTCCTGTAAGAAGTTACAGGAGAAGACAAACCATGCACAAACTCCAGTATCAGCACGTTTATAAGCTTATAGAGTGCATAAGGCCATCTCAAATGACAGTAATATAAGCACTCTACAGGCAAACACCATTAAAACAGACACAAAATGTTAATGCTTACCAAATGTATGTGGAAAGCAGGGGTGTTGAGAAGTATAAATGAATACATTTTAAAATGTCAAAGGTTAAAATAAATGGTAGGAATCAACATTAGTTACGATAAGATAGATGAGTGGCTATGGGCATCATTTCATCTTAGAGTGGAAGATCTTAGAGGATAAAACCAAGACAAGCCCAAGTCTGGTTCGGAGTCCAACATTTTACCCCAAATGGGGACAGTGGAAGTTAGAAGTTCTATGACTAGGACAAAAGTACCTATTCTGAGAAGTAGAAGGATGGGTGTAGGCACTTTGCTCTACAGATCCCAGTGAACATTCTGGTCACGAAATCTGTGTACCATGAGAGAGGCCTGCCAAGATGTGTCTATTAATTGCCACAAGATCCTCATAAATCGCTAAGGATTCTAGGACAAGTCCCACAGAAGCAGCGTTGTCAGGATCAGCAGTGGGCAGAAAGACAGTGGCTTCACCTCAAGACCAGGTCTGGCAGCTCTACATGTCACAATGACAGGCCTTGTGAGTGATAAAGGAAACCATTCAAGGAGTGGCCGTGAATTCTGTAAGGCATCTCCAACCTATGTGCAGGCAAGAGGGTTGATGGGGGAAAAACAAGCAGGGTCTCCCGGGCCAGGAAGTGGTAGACCAAAGCCCCAGGATAGCCATGAAAGTCTGGTCCACCCTGGCCCACACGGTCAGCTCTTGGATGGCCAGGCCACAAGGTAACCTTCAGTCAAAGGATTAGCTGTACTAACAGAACGTAAATGGAGGTTCTATCCCTTGGATAAATATATCATCCTGGATGTGCATGGAAAAGGCATCATGCAAAGATTCTTATTCAAAGAGCTTCCAAATGCTCTCAAAAATGTGTATGTGATATAAATGTATGTAACACGGCAACCTTTACTCAAGCACATGGGTCCCTTTAGAACTCCTTCCACCTGGGGCTGACTCTCCATACAGCCTATGGTAGCGGGCTTCCAATCTGACCCTCAGCGTCGTCACCTGTGGGCTTTCATCCCACCGTGTGTTCACCTCCCACACTGTCCTGGGGATCTGAGGTCAGTGGCCAGTAGCATAGGCAAAAGTGGAGCACAATTCTGCAAAATTCAACAGAAAACAGCTAAAAGTCATTATGAGCACTGGAAAAGCCCGAAGCTCACAGTGCCTATTCCCAGTGCATTCTGTTTACAGACTTGCCTAAGTTTTTCCCATCTGCCTTCTCTTAAAGGAAATGAGCACGTACAACCAATTCCTGCAAGTGCTTTGTCGAGTCCATAATCATCGGCCCCTTGTTCACAGTTCATGGAGGGTCGAGGCACTTGCAAAGAAGGGAAAATGGCCTGAAAAGGAGCACAAGAGCTCATAATCTCCCTAAACCACAACCACCTGGAAGTGTGCAAGCAGGGGTTCCCAGGTGTCACAGCGCTGTCTGAACGTGGGTTTCCTTTCCCCCATGAATCTAGTCAGCGTCGACTCTAGTGCCAAATCCTTTATCCTCAACCATGACCCTGAGAGCAAGTGAAGAGCTAAAGCAAGGAGGTCAGAGGGTCAGTATCATCACCCAAAAATGGAGGAGGGCCGCAGCCGAGTCCCAGATGGGGACAGGGCTTCCAAGCGACGTCAACAGTCCAACACTCAGAGCAGCATCCGACTGGCCATGAGGAGTCTGAAGCATTCCTCCCTGACCTCGTCCAGCCCTGACACCAGCTATCTGGGCTGGGCCCGAGGCTCTGCCCTCACACAGACCGGGGTCTACGTGGGCTGTGGCGCCCGGCACGCCAGCTATTCTGCCGCTTTCTTCCTCTGACCTTGGCCCTCAGGATCAGCCAACTCCAAACTTATCAAAATGAAGGCACACTCCAGGTGATAGATGATAGGTGACCTATAGATGATAGAGAAGGATGCAAATCTACTCATTTATAAGTTCTATACACGTTTTATAGTATTGCTGTGTTATGTGCTCACAAAACAGCACTCTTAAAATAATGCAGTAGAACATTTGTTTTGTTTTCTCACCCTGATGAACCTTCCTGGGCACTCCCAGGGACCTTACTTCAGGGTGTTACTGACCTGATCATGCTTCGTTTCCATGGCCCCCAGTCAATAGCGAATTCCACGGCCCAGGGCGCCTGCCTTGCTGTCCCCTTCTCAGGGTGACTTTCCTGCCTCTGGACCACACTCGCTGCATCGCAGGGTGTGCAACGCCTGCCGCCAGGCCACGTACCCAGACCACTGCCAGGCACACACTCCCCTGCCTTCCTAGAGCACTCAGACTCTCGGCTGGTCTGTTCTATGAGGTCCTCCCTATAACCTGGCTCTCAGAGCAGGTTCTCCAGGGACCAGCAAGGAGCGGCTCAGAGGAATGGGGCTAATGACCTCTGTCGACAACTTCGTAGGTAAGAGATACACTTCCATCCCCTCGACTCTGCAGTGGTCTCCTGAGAGAATCATTCTGATTCCGTTTTCCCTACTTCAAAGCAGGAAAAAAAGAAATGTGGTAGAAGAAATTAGGGTCTGCTCGTCAGAAAGTGAAGGTACAGAGTTTAATCACAACCACACATGCCCCAAAATCAGGAAACGGGTCTAAATCATTTTTGTTCTTCTCTCTTGTTTTGATTTTGGTTTTTAATTTGCTGGTGAAACTTCAAAGGGAAGAACTGATGGGGGGGGGGGGGTTCCTGAGTGTGCATACATTTACTACTCGCCCTGCACCCACCCCCTACCTCGCTACCTCCAACCTGCTTCAAGAAGGGTCCTACGGGGTCAGTGAGCACAAGGGGCCACTGTGGAGCCCACAGAGTGAAAAGAGAGAAGGGTCCTAGCACAAGAAGGCATTACTCAGAGTAAGTCTTAGTCTAATAAAGAACCTTTTCCCAGCAGGAAGGTGTCTGTGCACATATGCAGGGCTGAGTCAGCTGCCGAAACACCACAGACAGATCTGCCTGGGTCTCCGTCTCCCCCCTCGGTCCCACGGGGCTCTCTGTGGCTGGTGGAGCTGCCCAGCCCCACAAAATGAGAACCCCAGGAAACCAGGCTTCCAACACCCTTCAGTGCTCATAATTACAGCCACTTACTGAGCATTTATTTTGGGCCAGACATCACACTAAGCACTTTATAAACATTTTCTCATTTAATCCTTAAAACAATCTTATGAGCTAAGTCCTATTAACCCCCATTAAAGATAAGGAAACCGAAGCTTAGAGCAGTGAAGTCATTTGCCCAAGCTGGCAAGCAGCCAAGCCCGGTTTCAAATCCAGCTTTGTCTGGATTTGATGACGCTAAAACCTTGCTCTTACCCACTGGGCTATCCTGTTCAGCACCCTTAATAATCGCGGGCTGCTTGCTGAGACCCGTTCCTCATCGTGCCCCCATCGTGTCCAATCTTTCTTGCTTCTGAACTCATTATGAACCTTCCTATTTATGAGCTTGTCCAGCCCTTTGGCTGTGGCAGTAAGCATGGTTCCTCTCCATATAATTTTTTGGCTCCCCATTTAGCTGTGGTTTGCACTTCCACATCGCTTACCAGCTTTGCAAACTCATGCTATCCCTAGAAATAACACCAGTCATGGCCACGGCCAGTATGAGCGCTGCCCTGACCCCATGGGGGAGCCAGGAAAGAAGACATCGGCAACATTCAAGTGCCTCTGAGCAGATGCCAAGGGCTTATGCCCACATATCAAGTTGAAGGCAGCTCCAATAAAAAGCACCCTAGCAAGTCGAATTTTCAATCAACTGAGAGATGTTCTTCTTTGAAAGAAGTAAAAAAGAACATCTCTCAGATGGGTAAGATGCTGGCTGGCATTGCTATGGAATTCTTTCCTGCCAAACACTGATTTCTCACTTCTTTCCACCCAAAGCATGGCAAAGGAGACGCCCATGCCATGGCCATTTACGGTGTGTCAACTAATACCCTCATGTGCAGGCCAGAGTCAGCCCTGGCATCCATGGAGACTTAGGCAAAAGTATGCCCTCCCCTGCCCCCCATCCCAAGGAGACCACATTCCCAAGGTCACACAGCACAGCTTCCAGGGAAAAACATGCTGTTAATTAACAAGGAGGGGACTAATTGAGAGTGAGCAATGCTCACAGCCAAGGAACTTCTGGCTGAATAACAAGCACAGAGCCCTGAGCAGATGTCAGGCAGAGCTGCTGAGTGGTAACCATCAGCTCCGAGGTGAGGTCAGAGGTATGAACCACATCACACCAGGCCAGGAAGGCCAAGGTGGCTCTACGGTGAGATGGGCCCCACGTCAGTTATGGTGAGAGCAGCACAGAGAGGGAAACTGGACTTCTCTCCTTTCTGCTAACACGATCCATGCCCCCTATCAGCAGACAGGAAAAGGAAGAGGAGGATGAGAAAAGAGGTTTACTGGGGAACAAGTGTGGCGTAGTCGGTTAAGAGCCCAAACCTTGGTTTCTTTTTTCTTTTTTTTTTTTTTTTTAAGATTTTTTTTATTTATTTGACAGAGAGAGATCACAAGTAGGCAGAGAGGCAGGCAGAGAGAGAGGAGGAAGCAGGCTCCCCGCTGAGCAGAGAGCCCAATGCAGGGCTCTATCCCAGGACCCTGAGATCATGACCCAAGCCGAAGGCAGCGGCTTAACACACTGAGCCACCCAGGTGCCCCCAAACCTTGGTTTCTGCTCAGGTCATGATCTCAGGATCATGGGATCAAGCCGTGTGTGGAGTTCCACACTGAGGATAGAACTGGCTTAAGATCCTCTCTCCCCCTCCCACTCCCCCTCACTCATGGACTACCCCTCTCTCTCTCAAATAAATTAATTTAATTTAATTTAAAAATGTTTACCAAATGCCTTTACCGTGTACCACCCAATGGCTTTACAACATTTGTAGACATAAAGCTCCCAGAGTAAAATAAAAGTGCTCCCCTGGGTTGTCTGTTCAGGCAGCTCTGGGACAGGGAGGGGCACCAGTGAAGAGCCCAGCAGAACCACTAGGCCCCATGCATTATCTGCTGTCTCCCCTAAACCATGTGTGAGTCGTTGATCCCTGTTCTCTGAGACGAGGAAACTGGGAACCAGGGAGGCCAGTGATCTTCCCACGCAGCTAGTGGGTCTGCACATCCCCAAACACCACCACAGTCACCTGCTTCCATCAGGCTGATGCTGTGGGGCATAGACAGAGCTATGCAATATGCAGAATTAGAGAAAACCAGCAAAGGGAGGCAATGCCTACCAGCAGGGCCACAGACAAAGAGCCAGAAGCGGAGAACACACACAGCAGGGAGAGCCCTAGAAACAGGACAAAAGAGACCTCTGAAGAGAAGCGGTCCATAGATACCAGTCTCTCAGAGTGCAAAATGGCACTCCGACCTGAAGGCAAGAGTTGGGGGAACACAGACAGGACAGTGTCCCCTCTCCATCTCGGGCTCCCCTAGGTGGGACTCTGTGCTTGAGTGCAAAGAGCGATGGCCAAAGAGCGATGACCGAGAAGCCTGTTCTCTCCAGCATATGCAGTCTTCTCACGACTGGTGTGTGCTGCCTTCTCCCTGGGCTGTCCTTCTTGCCCCTGCTCCCCAGTCCTGGGCATTGGTCAGCACGATGCTGGGCGCGAGTCTGGGCCGCCTCCCATCTTGTGAAGAAAGGGCCGTGCCGGCTCTCTGCCCCCATCAGACGCTGGAAGGAGCAACTGCTAGAAACATCGTGAATCGAAAAGCTGCTGACAGCGGCTCTCATGAGTCGCCTGACGTGTTCTGCTGGCATGTCTGGAGTAAGAAGGGTTAAGAAGATAACTGCTACTTTTAGTCAAGATGAAATGAACAGCCTACCACCTTTTGGTTCTCCTCTTCCCTCCCCACCTACAAGGCAGACAGCAGCACACAAATGAGGGGCTTTCTTTTAGCAAGTGGTTATTATATAACAGGACTAGAGAAAGCACGGATTGTGCAGAATTATTTTAGAAACCCCACAAAGCGAGATCAGCAAAGGCTTCTCTCTCTGTGCCATCTATCTCAATCTGGAAATAGAACCAATAATAGAGAAAAAATTAATAGGAAGAAGTCCAATATTACATAAACACAAGATGTATTTTATTTTTCACAAAAATAAAACCTTGCACTGACTGCAGGTAGATTCTGCTCCAGCCCACTGCGCCTATGAGCACCTGTTCCAGCCTTCCCTACCCCTTCTTCGGCTGCCACTCCCGGTAGCCCGTGCCAAGTCTATCTTGTAGTCAACTGTCCCTGACAGAGGGTTAACTATTATTACGGTTCTGCCTAAAAATATTTCAAGACATTGCTCCTATCAAGAAATTTATCCACAGAAGACGCTATCCTACTTCTACAGAAGCTAAACAGCATGGAGCACTTACTTAATCCAAGTTCGTTTTATAGTTTAATACTATGTAACGTTCCACAAACATGATGTCTCTGTCACTCTTAACATAATCCACGCTCTTTCTGCAAACTTCTGCCTTTCTGTCTATGATCCCACTCTATCTGCATCTTCCTCCAATTTCTCTGATGTTTCCTATGATGTAGGTTCTATTAATATCATACCCATTTTGCAGATAAGGACATCTAGGCAGAGGTTAGTCATTTGCACGAGTCAACTGGCAATGAAACGGCAGAACTGGGTTTCTCATCCAGGCTGTATGTCTCTGTTGTCTGTGCTCTTGAACACTATGCTACAAGGCTTCTCTAGAGCTTACTACATGCTTAACAGAAACCTGTTCACAGTAACGGGGAAAAGTAGAGAGAAGGCTGGCATGCCAATGCATGAGGCACAGTGCTGGGCTGTAAGAACGTAGGAGAGGAGCTGGGAAAAGTTTCATAGCAAAGAGTCCGGCGTAGAACAGAGTTCTCCCCAGAACCCAACCATGCTGGCACCCTTATCTCACACTTCTGGCTTTCGGAACTGTGAGAAATCAACGCTCATTTGTTACACCACTAGTGTATGGTATCTTATAACAGGAGCCCACACAGATTACAGCCAGCCCTTATATCATGACAGCGGAGGTAAACTTTACCCTACAGGTGATGGTTACCAGCCATTTAACTTTTCAGATAAGAGGGTCACAGGAGCAGAACTGAATTCTAGCAAATGCACAGTGCTGAGACGGGCTGAAGAGGGAAAGACCGGCTTTAGAGAGGCCAGGTAAGAAGCCAGCCCACCTCCTCGGTGTTCCAACGAAGGCATGTGGAAGCAGCAGCAGTAAATATGGCGGGAGGGTGGATTCCAGTTTTCCTTGGGTACCATCTCCAGGATGCAGACACCAATCAGATGAGAGGGAGAAAGAAGTGTCCACCAAGAATGAGGCCTAGGGTTTAGCTTGAGAGACTCACAGGATAGGGCCACCATTGAAGAAACCAGCACACACAAGAGGAGATTTAGCAGAAAGACAAGCTTGGTTTTGGACCTGTGGACCTGGCACAGCTTGTGGAATGTCAGGTGTGGGGTTGGGGGCCTGTGTTAGGCGGCCTCTGCCTGCCTTCTTTGAATTACCAGAATAGGCAAATGCTGGTTCTGCCAATTCCTGCACCTCGACAAGACTTCACACTTCTATTTGTTTTGACACTCTGAAGCACGATCTCATATCCCCTTCCAGCCTATCAGTATGGCTCAGTGGCTGAGAGGACAGGTTCTAGGGTGCAGACTAGTTGAGTCCTATAGTTACTTGGCTTCTCTTGGCCTTTGTTTCCCAAACACGGGAGCACAGGGGCCTCAGGTCCTCCTGAGAGCAAAGGAGACGGTGCATGTGAGGCGCTGGGCACAGAGCCCGGCACGAAGCTCACACGTAATCCGCGCAAGTCAAAATAAGGCTCAAACCCCCAGGTACAAGCCTGGCACTGATGTCATTTCACAGCTCAGAAAAATCAACCAAGGAGGAATAGCTGATGTTTACACAAATTTACGGCGTTGTTGTGAAGCAGGTGGAACCAGGACCTAGGGCTCCAGACTCCTGGTCTCTTGCCTCTGAATTACACTCCCAAGATTTCCGGTCGAAGGAACTCTTTCACAACCCTATTGTTCCCCTAAAGCCCAGTTTGAAAAAAAAAGAAAAGAAAAGAAAAAGAAAATGGTAGTGAATCTGAAAAGTTCTCCCCAAACTGCCATTTACACCAAGTGGTAGAAAGCTCGCCAGGCGGCTGGGGGTACGAAAGGGCAATGGCATTGACGAGCTTAGCTGGCTGCATCTCTGGGCGGAGTGGAAGGGAAAAGGGTGGTTTTCTTGAGCTTCTTCAACGCAGCTTGAGCCTCAGTATAACAGACTTCAGAGCTATGAACATGAGAGCACAAGCCACAAGCAAACTTCTCTGACCAGAGAACGGACCACTTGGACTCCGGGCACAACTCAGCACTTAGCCCCACCGAGTCACTATTAAAAGGCTGGCAGGTTCTATTTGGGAGAACTCTCAGAACTTCCTAGGATACTTTTGAAATGCAATTCTCCAGTAACTCCAAAGGATATGGGACAATACACTAGTGTTCTGATTTCACCTGCTGGCACATTCCTGGGGTTCAACAGAAAACTTCAGACACCAAGAGAAGCTGCTTCCCAAAATAGGGCTTCACAATGTCTCTGGTGAGAAGAGTTCCTGGATTCCCTCTTTTGACTGTACTTCATTATCCTGATATACAACAGCTCTCAGTTCAAAGCTGCCCAAGATGGGCGACAGGCAAAAAATCCCTCTTCCTGAAAGACAAATTGGAATATTATCCTTTTGATGACTTAGGAGAATCTGTAACAATTTCTACAGTTTCTACAACTGCGCTACATAATGTCAAAGGAGAAAAACATACACGGTTTCATTCCAGGCTATGCTGGTGGAAGATAAACCCCCACCCTGAAAGTCTGCACACTCGGTCCACACCCTCCCTGCGTTACCACAAAGGAGTATGGGACTCTTGTAGGAAGAAATTATGTCATGAACACAAAAAATTAGTTTTCTGAAATTCTTCACTGATGTTCCAATTCATATGAATTTTATCCACTCACTCATCAAATACATATAGAATGTTTACATATGCCACAAACACCACCGTTTAGTAGATGATTTAGTATGAAACAACTGCACTAACCTATCTTGTTCCATTTTCCCATTAGGTAGAAATACAACTTCAAGATGGCTTAAAAATAATTATTCAGGTCATTCTAAAATGTTTTAGTCATAAAATTAGCAAAATATGCCTTCTATTCCTACAGCAACATTTTAAATATAAAAAGGTTATGTGCTATACTGCAAGCATATGAGCTCATTCTACATGCATTTCCATTTCTAAAGAAAGTGAAAAAACCATCCTTTCATGGGGTAGATTATGGAAGTTTCTGTATTCAAAGAATTTGCAAGACTAATGATAAATTACTTTTATTACATAATATTTAGTAGTCATGCTCAATCAAGGTCAACAGAAACGTCTAAATATACTAAATGACACACTACATATATATCTTTTCAGCATGTAACATTAAAATAATCCATCCCCTTTATTCATATAGTTTTGCAAATGGGAATAAATAAAGATACAAACACAGAAAAACTTTTCTTAAGCTGGTAAAATTAACAGGGGTTACAATTTTATTTACTGATAAGCTAAAGACAGACCCTGACCCTATAAAAATAACTGAGATACTAGGGCTCTGTGAGCAATATAGAAGGAACAAATATCACTGCAGTTCCAAGCAGAGACAGACTGCTCTGGTTAGAAAGACCAGAGAAATTTCAGATGAAATTTTCAAGGTGGGTATTATTTATTGAGTAGGAAAGGGGACCCGGGGAGAAACCCTAAATAATTATGGATATAAAACAGACAACAGATCTAATTAAGGTTTTTGGTTTGTTTGTTTGTTTTTTTCAAGTAGGCTGGGCATGGAGACTAATACGGGCCTTGAACTCAGGACCCTGAGAAGGGTCAGAGTCCTGACTACCTGAGCCACCCAAGCACCCCTAATTAAGGTTTTTCTACTCCTACTCCAATTCCACTACTTAATTTAAAATAGGGGGGAATTGTAAACTCTAAATATCCACCATTTTATTGATGTTGTCTAATACTTCTCTAAAATATTTTGGTCTGATTTTTTTGGTATGATTTTTTGGTCTGAGTATTTCTTAGTGTTCAACTCTTTTCATATGCCCCAGGGCATGGTGAAAAGAAATGCAATGGGCCCTGTAACCATCCTTCTTTATTTTTTTATATAGCTCCTTCTATCCAGAAAGAAGAGTTGGAATTGTTTTCTTGGCACCAAGCTAATGGGTCTCGAGATTGATATAAAAGCAATTATTCTGCGGAGTAGTGAGTCTAAGGAGGGTTCAGCTTTTAATGAACATTGCTTTATCTCTATTAAAAGCCTATAATGAGATAAGATTTTGAAGGACTTTCCTCAGCTACCGTGGGCTAACCCTGCTGATGACTGATGCCTGGCAGGTGTTTATTTCCAACCTGCTGGCTCTGTGTTACCACAGGCATAAGTGAAAACACAACACAACAAAGGGTACCTCTGTTACACATTCTACACTCTCAGTTTAAGAATCAGACAAAAGAAGCCAAAGAGAACATAAGGACATGGTCTCCACTGCAGACACATAAAAGGTGGCATGCCAGCCCAGAGACATGGCCACTGAAAGTCACAAACAGCGCAGAACACAAACTGACCACATTGTCAGACCCCTTTTGGAAAGGGAAGCATGCCCCTCCATAGGGCACCTTTGTGTTCTTTGTCCAATTTATTTGCCAGGGCCAGAGTTTTCTTCCAGGGCACAAAATCCTCGTTGCAAAGGTGATGAAAAATATTGTCAACTTTCTTCAAACAAATGTGAAACTGCTTTGCAGAGGACAAACAGAAATACTCACAACGGGTGGTATCATTACCGCTTTTATCTTCATTATGACTGGTGCTAAGAACTCGCAGACATTTCAAAGGAATACGACTTGAGAAAACCAAATTAGGAGGTGATAATCGGAAAAATAAATCTGTGTTTACATATGAATTGCAGTTCAGTCAAGTGTGTTCTCAGATCATTGGCACCTGCCTGCCTCTCCCCCAGCTCCTTGGTCCTCCTGCCCTTCCCCCCAGCAGAGTCCCCCACACATGGCATTTTTGGTACCAGGTGTCTTCCCTGCAGAGTCCTGCCTGGACAACCCCACTCAGCATTCCCTCCCCTCAGAGAGAGGAGGGGCAGCTGGCAGAGATAGCTCAGTGTGTGGTCCAGCTTTAAAAGATGAGCGGAGACAACCAAAGCCTTGCTCAGAAAGCCATAGTAAAAGCCTTCCTTCAGAAGGAGTTGCCAACCAGGAGTAGGGCAGCCAGCCCTGACAGGGTAGCTGAGTCACAGGAACACCCAGAGCCACAGGTCCACAACCTGAGAAGGTTGTCAGTGCCAGCTGGGTGAGAAAAGACATCTCCTCTCTCTGCTGCCAGCTGAGGGATTCCTGGCAGGGCCCAGTAAAGCTGACTGATGTCGAAACCCACCTTCCACCGACCAGTCGCCTGAAATCCCAGGGCCCGGGAAAGGACATGGGACTGAGAGGTTTCCATCCCAGACACTTGCATTCCCTTTGTAGAAGGGTAGGACAGCCATTTTGCAAAGGGTCTTAACTTTAAAATTATGAATTTATGATTTACAGATAAAAATTAGAGATAAAATGAAAAGTGCTAACTTAGGGGCGCCTGGGTGGCTCAGGGGGTTAAGCCTCTGCCTTTGGCCCAGGTCATGATCTCAGGGTTCTGGGATCGAGACCCACATTGGGCCTGCTTCCCCCTCTCTCTCTACCTGCCTCTCTGCCTACTTATGATCTCTCTCGCTCTCTCTGTCAAATAAATAAATAAAATCTTTGGGGAAAAAAAGTGCTTACTTGACTGTTAATATTACTTAAACTATTAGGAGTCCTAACCTACGACCTAGTCGATAAATAAAACTAAACAAATTTGCTAAAAATATCATGTAATTTAATAAGAAAATGTTGTGTCCTTTACAAACTTCAATCTAAATATGACTTATCTGAAATACACCTCGAGTGAAGTAAAACACAACCAGATGAAAAAATACTTGGCCTACTCTTTTCAATACTGAAATTACCAAAGCTCTGGTCATTCCAGGGCTAGACAAAATGTCAACAAGGTCTTTCGATAACATGTCTTACTCTTTTCGATACTGAAATTACCAAAGCTCTGGTCATTCCAGGGCTAGACAAAATGTCAACAATGTCTTTTGACAACAATTCTTTAACAAGAATTTACTGAACACTCATTAAGTGCCAAGTCTAGTTCAAGGTATTAAGACATCTAGCTCTATCTATCAATACAGATAGATAGGTATCAACCCACAGTTCTATAGATACAGAGGCATAGGATCAAAGTACAGATGTATTTACATATAGATACAGATGTATCTCAAGATACAATGATGAGTAACACAGGGTTCTGGCCTCAAGGAATTTAAGGTACAGTGAAGGAAGCAGACACACAAACAGATAAATCAATGAGCTAATTGTTCTACAGAGGAGCAAAAGGTAAGAAGAGTTAGAGCAGGAGCATTCAATCTAACCTAGAAGGTTCCACAAAGGCTTTCTGCAGGAGATGACATCTAAGGTAAGCCTTGAAGGAAGAGTGTAGCAAGAAATAACCAGATGGTAGAGCTTGGAGGCATGAGCCAATGTAGAGCATACAGAGTGCAAGTGGCTCAGGTGGCTGGCATGTAGGGTGAAGCTGTAGGGTCCGGCTGTGGGGACCTGGGACATTGAATTTGGGGAGGAGATTATGAATTTGACCTGGGTCATGTTAAGTTTCAGTGCTCTGAAACAGCCAGGTAGAGATGGAGATTAAGCAAGCCTATCAGAGAGGTGGTCTAGCCTGGAGATACAGATTGGGGTCATCAGGGAAAAAATGGTCATCAAACCCTGAGAGTGATGAGACAACTTTGGGGAAGTCCAGAGCAAGAAGCATTCTGGTTCTGAGTCCCTAGTCACTCTGACTCTGAATGGCCTCCAACTGTATAGTTACGAACTGAGAGACAGCACAGGTCGGCCTCAACACTGCCAGTACCACCTATGACTGAGCAGGGATGTCTGCTGTCCTGGGTCCAGGACTAGGAAGCCCATTTTCACCGCATACCCAAACTATGTTCTCCAAATTAACCTTATAACCAAGGGGATACTTTGGTCTCCATCTGCCTGAATTCAGTTTCTCAACTTGTGCAAAAATGTGAAAGAAATAAAGAAAGCAATCGCCTGATGATCAGAAGCTGCCTCCGAGATGCCTAGCCAGGCCATGTATTCTCCTGCTAGACATAAACCATCTCCAAAAATACCAGACTCAGACAAGGTTACTCTGAGACCATGATGAAAGAAACAAAATCAGTCCACTTCATCATTTTGTCCTATCACAGACAAAAACAGAATCAATGTGTCACCCACAAAATATCTAACATCCTTTCTTGGCCAAAATGACTGATGGCTCGCTCTTTATCGGTTACCAGTTTATTCTGGTCTCCCAATAGATAAGATTTATTGAGATACCTAATCAGAGAATTACCCCTGCTCTCCGACAGCATCTATTCTGGAGGAAATCTCCCCTTCCTCAGACTCTTGCAAATCATCCAACTAAAACCCAAATCCACAGAATAGATTCTCTCTACTGCCCTTTCACTGAGACCCCCCCAGGATTCTCCATGGTGTGTGTTCTCACTTCCTGCAACAAGTAATAAACCCAGCATGTCCAAATATTGCATTCCTGATGGTCCTGGGCTGGAGGATATTGAGAGACTCAGATGAGGAAGATAAAAGTACTGAGACCCTAAGACCCCACAGACATCAAGGTCAGATGAGCAGTTACCTGGAGGAGTAGAGAAGCTGAACATGACTGGAGAGGGGTACAGAGCCTTCAGAAGTTCTATAAGGAAGTAAGTGTTCATGTTGCTAAAATTTTATTTCTTAAACCTGGTGAGGAGTATATGAGGCTGTTTGTCATACTCTTAATAAAATGTTTCAGTCTGAAAATTTTAACAATATTCTTTGAAGAAGAATGATACAAAATCAACAATGTGAGATGCTGCTGAGAAATCAGGTAAACTGAGAACCGGAAAAAATGCCACTGAGCTGAACCACACAGAGATCACTGGTAACTCAGTGGAAAATTCGTCTGGTGGTCGGATGGGTATGAATGACAGAGAAGAGTGGATTAAAGAGCAGGAAAGAAATTGAGACAATGACTACAGAAAGCTTTTTCAAGAAGTTCAGTTGCACAGGAAAAGCATGAGGAGGCAAGCAATGGCTGGAAAAGTGTGTGACGGGGAGAAACCCGTGACATCGGCATGAGTGAGGAGGCCTCTGGGTCTCAGCTCAGCACAGATAGTAAGTGGGTGGCGGCTGAATTGGGAAGAGGACCCTGTGGCCCTCTGCTTCATTTGACTTTACGATTTGGGCTCTGATTAACACTTAACTGACGTCACCACAAACCCTTTCCCCCATTACAGACGACATAAGTAGGAAGAACGGGAGTGAATGAAAGGAAGGTAAAAGGAAATGGCACCGATGCACCAAACCCCCAAATACATATGTATAAGTTCATACTCTCTGCAACTCTTTCCTTCGTTAACATGGATAAGTAATAGGGTTTGCACTGATTTGTTCAGTCAAATCATAATGGCAATGTACAGATTGGAGTCATCGGGGAAAAAAATGGTCAGTAAATTCTGATTTACTATAGTTCTAAATTCCCTCCAAGAAATTGTGGAACCCCTAGCAAAGCAGAAAAAGGCAACTGTCCACGAAATTTGCAGGACTTTACATCTCGCCTCAAAGATATTCTGAGAAACGGATCAGGGAAAGAAAGATTCCCACAAAGTGAGCGAGGGGAACAATTCCATTCAATACAAACACTTCACAGCAATCCAGCGTCTGTGAGGCTACAGGGTCCAGCACAGCTGGGCCAAGGCCACAGCTCTCTTCTCTGCCACTCTCCGCAGCAATGTACTTCATGCCACTGAGGCCAGCTGGGCTCAAGTTCACGCCTGGAACTTCGGCTTTGCCGTGGGTTCAAAGAACCCAAACCAGCGGTGACTTGCTAGAGCCACCACTTACTGCTAAATGCAATGAAAAACCCGAGACTGATTCCACGAAGCCGGAAACTCGGGACAAAGTTATTCTCTAAATCCTCATGACAAGCTACTCAGGGATCAGATATCTATCATCCTTATTTTAGTGATTAAAAAAAACTTAAATCCCCAAAGCACACATTTTTCAGATGAATGTAAAATAATTAATTCCTTAATCAGCCTGTCAGAATGTCCACTCCTACCAACACATAATTAAGACAGGAAATGGAGATCAAATGGAATAGATATTAATTTTTCCAGGCTGATCAGACAGGACTAGTGAAGAAACTCCAGAAAGCACTGCTCAGCCCGACCCAGATACGCAGTTTTGAATGGATAACTCCATTTATTTAAGATCTCTTATCTGGGAATATTCTAAGGTTGGACCAGATAATTTCTGACATCCTTCTGGTTCTCAGTCAGATGTTATGATTCAGTGGCAGCTCCACAGTCCCTTCCTAGCACCACACACCAACTAATCACAGACCTAAGTTTCCCAAGTGTGAAATGGTGGTCAAACCTTACTCACCTCCCGGCAGTTGACAGGAACACCTCACCCTCTTCAGAGTAGCCAAGGTGAAATTTTATGTCAACTATGACTTCTTTGGAAGAAGAGAATTTTTTTTTTTCTACCACTGAATTTAACTTCGCTTTCACGCCCCAATTCTGCGTGGCGCAGGCTGCCTGTCCTATCCGGTTCTGGTGGGCTCACGGCAACCCAGTGATTGTTTTGGTCTGATTCGGGGTTTGTGCATCAGGCACTATCTAGTGCAGAGCTCTGTCCCTTTCCAGCCCCAAGGTTTCTCTCGTCTGCGCCCTCCCTTCCCCCTGGATATACAGGCTCCTGGAAGAGAAAGAAAGAGCCTATCCCCTCAGAATTCCTCTCCTTCCTGCCTGCTGCCTGAGTCCTTCTTTTCCATTCTCCAGGAAACAGTCCTGATGCTACATCCTGCATCAACACAAAGGTCAACTGGAAATCCTATGCTTTGGCTGTCAGCGTTGGCTCGTAGGGAAGCACAGATCCTTTCCTTCCTTCTGTGATATTTCCCTCCTTCCCTCTCTCAACCAAGCTTCTGGAAATCAAAAATGCTTGCGTTCAGACTGCCTCACCCTGGATCTTAAAACAAACTCTCATTTTGATCCCGGAAGCCCAGTCATGGCTGCTTCCTCCAGGCAGTATCCACCCTTCTCCAAAAATAATAAAGATCCTGGTTGCCACTGCTGGAAAGATGCAGGGCAACAAGGTACAGTTAGGGTTACTGGGAACAACTGGTTCATTCAGTATTTTCAAAAACATTGTATGGGTATGTCCTCTGTTTTTTATTCCCTTAAACATCTTTCCACTTTAGATTTTGATCACCAAAAGAGCTTCCCACTCCGTGTTCTCCTGCGCAGCTGCCCTTAGAGTTCTACTAAACTCACAGCTTCAAAAATGCCTAAAAAAAAGGAAATGCCTAGAAACTCTTCAGGCTGACCTTCTCGGTCCCTCTCATGGGGACTTCTTCCTATCTGCCAGTCTTCCAGCCAGCGCCCCACGGTAAGAACGCTCAGGTGACAGCTGGTACCTCAAGAGTTGGTGAGCTCCCCATCTGCAAGGCTGCACATGTCCAGGCCAGTTAACCCCTTAGCAGAGGTGGAGTAGAGTGTCAGGGGTCAGCTCATGCACCTGGACTCAGAACCACCTCAGCCGCGACGGTGGGCGCACATCCCCTGCCTTCTCTCTACTGTCACCGAAGTAGCACCAAGCTGTCCGCTGCACTTGGTCGTCTCCTAGCACCACAGCTTTGCTCATGCTGCAACTTTGTCTAAAAGTCTTTTCTTTTTCATTCCCTACTTTTAAAATAATACCCTTTTACAAATCCTACTCCTTCTCTGAAACTTACCTCAAATGCCAGATTCTTCAGGAAGTTCTGCTTGACTGCTATATACTCTGTCCTACTTAGTCTACAAGCACTTTGATTTCATCTTTCTCCTGCCCCAGACTGGGTCTCAGATCATGTATTCTTATGTGCTTCACATCCTACAGATGGGAAGCCCTTTGAGAACAGGGATGGGATCCTGTGCATTCCGTATCTCACCGGCATGAAGGGCACCAGATAACATTTGGTTCCCATTTGTTGAGCAACTACAGTATATGCGTAAAGCTCCTTGCTGTGGGAGTAGAGGAGAAATTTTTAAAGATCTTCTCTTCAAGGAATATGCAATCTAATTGCGGAGGGAAAAAATTAGATATATGAAAAACAAAGCTTAAATGGAACTTCTTAAAAAGAACTAAGATGTTCTCAAAACCATAAGGGAAGGAAAGAAAGAATCTTTAGTATTCACCAAAATATAGCCTCCAAAATTTTCTGGCAAATCTCCTCTCGCCCTTGACCAAACCCCCAGTTCTGAGGTGCTCAGATCCAGCCTTTGGTTCTCTTTCCTTTCAAAGGTCTAAATCTGTAATAAGTATAATAATGAAAACATATCCTTTTCAGTGATGTGTGAAAAACAGAACTAATTTGGGCGAAAAAAATCACACCGGATAT
Organism: Mustela nigripes; assembly: GCF_022355385.1. NCBI lineage: Eukaryota > Metazoa > Chordata > Mammalia > Carnivora > Mustelidae > Mustela > Mustela nigripes. The sequence continues at coordinate 38,806,390 of NC_081574.1, read as the reverse complement.
TAGCAAGTTCATGGTTGTATATAATATTCAGCTGCATAAGAGTAGTTATATAATAAAGAAGCAAATTCAGAGGAACCCACTGCCGATCCCTCATATTGCCATAGATGGTGGTGTGTTAGTGGAAAACACACCCATCAAGACCCTGCAGAAGCCATTAAGCCAGGGGCCAAAGACTAAATGAAATCCACCAAGAGCTATTTCTTGGCAGAACTAAAGGCAGAAGGAATAGAAAATTGAATCACAAATGGAAAAGCCCCAAGTGACCTAAACTCACTCGCACATATCTAAAATGCACAGAAAATGACAGTTTAAAGGGGTATAAAAAATGCCTGGAAGAAATCAGGTAATAATAACAGGCAGTTTATTAGAACTAATCTTGCAGGCGGAATTATTTTTCCTCTTCAAGTCAGGAGTTTGTAATCCAAACAGCTGTGGTGACTGTAACAATAGATTTTGTGTCAATTGCACTTCACAGTATTTTCCCAGAAAAGAAACTTCAAGACCCAAAAGCTGCCAAAAATTAGGTGGTAGCTGACATGGCCGAAGATGTTGCCAGGTTAAAGTAAGTGAGCAGAGTTAGCAGGGAAGACCAGAGGACTGTTTAGAAAGAAGGATAGCATGTATCAAGCCATCTGTGGTAAGAAATGGAATGTGTAAAGAGATTGGTTTCTAATGTATTTAACATTTTTAAACCTATTTCCAAGTCATCAGCCCTGTGCCTATTAGTTACAAGTAGACTACAACATACAATCAACAATAAAGGAAATAGTCTTTCCCATCTTTAATTTTATGAAATTATTAGTAAAGCTTTCCAGTTCGCTAAAAGGCTACAAAAAAAAAGATTTAAGATCATTCTCCTAGCACCTTAAAGAAGGCTTTATCATCCAAGCTTCCCATAAACGATTTCCAGAACAGATGGTCTGAGATAACTTAGTAATTTACAACTTCTGTTCCAAAGAAAACAATAAAAATGGGATAAAGGTTGATGACTCCTTAAAGCAGACCTCTTGTAATGGATAACTCAACTGAATTCCCCTGATTAGAAGGTTTAGGAAAAAAACATACTCGTGCTCAAAATCACGAGTTAAATTAAATGTCCATTAATAACAACAATAATGTTTTAAATATTTCTAGTCATTTAAACAATAAACCCACATTAACAACTACAAAGTAAGAATTTGTATCTTATGACTGAGGGAAACACAATGCTCCAAGTCAGTTTCTGGAAAATGAAAAACTAAACAGGATTCCAATTGTGGGATGGCAAGTTGAACTCATGTATATATAAGGTGATATACCATACTAACAGACTGTAGAAGGAAAATCACATTATCTTATCAACTGATACAAAAAAGCATTTGACAAAATTCAGCAGCCATTCATGACAAAAACTCTCAGGAAATAAACAAACACACACACAAAACCTCTCAGGAAACTAAGAATACAGGGAACCTTGGGGCACCTGGGTGGCTCAGTTGGTTAAGCGACTGCCTTCAGCTCAGGTCATGATCCTGGCATCCTGGGATCCAGCCTGCATCTGGTTCCATGCTTGGCGGGGACTCTGTTTCCCCTTCCTCCGTTCTTGCTCACTCACTCACTCCCTCTCTCCCTCTCAAATAAATAAATAAAATCTTAAAGAAAAAAAAAAAAGAATACAGAGAACTACCTCAACTTGATAAGGAGTGCCTACAAAAACCTACAACTAACATCATATTGAATGATGACACATTGAACTGGGAATAAAGCAAGGATGTCCAGTTTCCCCACGACTTTTATTAGATCTAGTAATGAAAGTTCTAGCTCGTGTAATAGCCACGAAAATAAAATAAAAGGCATATAGATTGGAAATGAAGAAATAAAACTGCCCATATTTGCAGATGACATGATTATCTATATAGAAAACACAAAACCAAACTGAATCCACATACTGTCAATGAACATGTGGACACTGAAATTAAAAATACAACAGCATTTACAATCACTCAAAAAGCTGAAATAATTAGGTATAAACCTAACAAAGCATGACCTGCGTGCTAAAAACTACAAAATGCTAATGAAAGAATTCAAACCTCTAAATACAGCTGATCCTTGAACAACCCAGGTTTGAACTATGCAGGTCCAAATCCTTATATGAGGATTTTTTTCCAATAATTACAAGACAGCACTGTAAATCTATATTCTCTTTATGATTTTCTTAAAGACATTTTCTTTTCTCTAACTTCCTTTATTGTAAGAAATCAGGATAAATGCACATAACATATAAAATCTGTGTGAATAGACTGCTTATGTTATTAAGACTTCCAGTGAACAGTAGGCTATTAGTAAAGTTTTGGGGGAGCCAAATGTCATAGGCAAACTTTTTTTTTTTTTTAAAGATTTTATTTATTTTTTTGACAGAGCAATCACAAGTAGGCAGAGAGGCAGGCAGAGAGAGAGGCAGAGAGAGAGTAGGAAGCAGGCTCCCTGCTGAGCAGAGAGCCCGATGCTGGGCTCAATCCCAGGACCCTGGGATCATGACCAAGCCAAAGGCAGAGGCTTTAACCCACTGAGCCACCCAGGCGCCCCCCATAGGCAAACTTTTGACTGTGCAGGGGATCGGTGTCCCTAACCCGTACATTGTTCAAGCGTCAACTGTAAACAGAGTCATGGGTTGGAAAACATATTCATGGATTGGAAGACTCAACATAGGAAATTTAGAAATTTTCCTCCAATTGATAAGTAGATTCAATGCAATGCCTACAAAAATGCCAATAAAATTGTTTTATGCATATATTCTAGATTGTTCTAAAATTTATATGAAAAGCCAAAGGAACTAGAGTAACTAAAGCAATTTGAAAAAGAATAAAAATGGGTGGAGTCGGTCTACCCATTTTAAGAATTATTAAAGGCACAGAGGCACAGATGCACAGACTAATGAAACAGAATAGTGAGCCTGAAATAGATCCAACTGAGATGCCCAAGTACAAAAGTTATTCAATGAAAAATAAATAGTTTTCAACAAATGATGCTGAAGCAATTGAAAATCAATAGCTCCCTCCCCTTCCAAAAAGAATCTCAACCTAAGTCTGACACCTTCTACAAAAAAAATAACTCAAAATGGATCGCAGATTTAAATAAAATGTTAAACGGGAAAACTTTTATTAAAAAAAAAATACAGGAGAAAATCTCTGGGATCTAAAACTAGATGGGGTTCTTCAACTTGACATTGAAAGCAGAAGAAAAATGAATAAACTGGACTTAATCAAAATTAGACTTTTGCTCTTCAAAAGATATTAAGAGGATAGAAAGATAAGCTACAGACTGGGGAGAGTATTTACAAACAACATATCCAACAAAGAAATAATATCTAGAACAGATAAAAGAACTCTCAAACCTCAACAGTAAAAAACACAAACAATCTTATTAGAAAATGGGAGAGACATCCTCCCATGGTGGGAAATCAGCCAAGAAACTAAGACATTGATCTAGGCAAAAAATTATAGTGGTCTGAATGAGGGTGAGAGTAATGGGTGTGGGGAAAAGTGAATGAACTTGAGCTTTCTGTTGGATTTAAGACTGAAAGGCTGGGTGATTTGGATGGAGAAATGAGAAGGTGTTAGAGTAACATGAACCATTGGGTAGTTTAATTTCCTGAGCTGAAGGAGACTTGGAAGATGTACAGGCGAAGAGGAAAACAATGAGTTCTGCTTTGAGCAAGGCAAGTGAGAGGTAACTATGAGATCGGTGGAAATGCCAGGGTTTGTATAATACTCTCTGTATACACTTGGGTAGGGGTTATAGAGTAGTAAAGTAGGTCTCTACCCTTTCCCCTTACCCTTGGTGTGGTTGCTCCACACCAACTCACCATCTCTTCTATGGACCCACCAACCTCATTCTTGCCCCCAGGCTTGTATACATTTATATTCTCTGCCTGGAATGCTCTCCCTTAGACCTCCACCCCTCCTAGCTTATACTGTCAGGTCTCAGCTAAGGCATTTCTCTTTAAAGACCCTGCACTGGGAAAACACCAGAAAGTAGTGCTTGACCCCCAGGCAGTCTCTCAGACATTTGTTTCATTTTCTTCCTAGAAGAAACTATCTGAAACGATCTCATTATTAATTTTCATCTTTACTCTATGCCTCCCCTGCAAGAAAGTTAAATCCATTAGAATAGGGATATTCAGCATCTTATTCTCTGTTGTAATCTTCGTGCTTAAAACATGGCCTGGCATTTAGAAGACACTGAATGAATAAGTACTTTTTGACTGGAAGGAAGAGAGAAAATTAAGACTAAGGCTTCCATAAATCATGAAAATCAGGAGGACTATTAAGTAGAAAAACGTCCTCTTACAAAATGTCAAGGCATGTAATGGAACCAAGACTGTCCCAAGAAATAAATGTTTTCTGTATTAAAGGAGGTGGTAGTCCTGTACTAGCCATACCTGAACCATGCATAGTGATGTGTAACAGCAGTATTTTTCCTTAAGAAAAAAGTTGAGATGACTGATTTTGGAAATGTTGGCCATGGTGACTGTGACTGCCCCCAACTCACTCTATAATGTGATTCCCCTCCCACAGCCCCTGCTGAGGGCCTAGTCTTGGGCTGGTGAACACAGATGGCCAGTGAGATGATCTTGGAGGACAGGAGAAGAAAAAAAGAGACACCTATGACATAGCCTAGAAAGAAAGTGTGTCAAGAGTGGTGGTAAGTACCTGGGTGCAGCAGCCTCTTGAATGAAGAAATAGTGCATTTGTCAACTGGCTGGCAGAAGTGACGCAGAGACAGAGAGACACAGAAGGAATAGCAAAGCCACAAAACACTAGATTTAAGATCACAAATTCCTGGCGCTGAACAGGTAATAAGACAACATCTCTACAATCACTGTAGATCCTGAGAAATGGACATTTCTGGTTCTCATAAGATTTGTGCCTCCCTCATGTGTTTCTTTAAACTTTCCCACCCCGGTGGCGCCTGGGTGGTTCAGTCAGTTAAGTGTCAGGCTCTTGATCTCAGCTCAGGTCTTGATCTCAGGGTCGTGAGTTCAAGGCCCACGTTGGAGCTTAAAAATTTACATAAATAAATTAAAAACTTAAAAAAAAAAACAACCCTATCCCAGCCTCACATGATATATGGGAGTTTGTTCTTATTACCAAAATAGTCTAACAACCTAAATATGCAACCAAAAAATCATGTCCTATCCAGTTAATTATGGTCCTTCCATCTGTTGGATTACTGTATAGACTTAAAATGATTGTTGGAAATGCTGGGTAGTAAGAAGGATAAAAGCACTTAGGCTATTATGTCACCTGGGTCAAGATGATAAGGTAGGTCTACCCCTCTCCCCTTGCTCCCAGGGTTCCCCCACACTGGCTCACTGTGCAGATACAAAAATGACAAAATTTAACTTCAAAACTTCTGGCCTATATAAGTAAATCCTCATAAACCCACTAGTGAATAAATGTTTTGCACTGTGATGACAAGTAAGGAGAGACCATTACATAGAAGTAAGAGACTGAAAGGGAAAAAAAAAACACTGAAATGAAAATTTTCACACTTTATGAAATGGTGGGCCAAGTTTTTTTGTGATCTGTTCTCCCTCCACTAGCCTCTCCTGCCTCAACTCTCAGCCCTCACTTCCTAGATTCTGTGCTTCAGCCATACTGATTTATGTCGTAAATTTCTCAACGTGTTACCCTTCCCCCGCACCTGGAGAGCTCTGTTCGTCCTGTTGTGGGGAAGTCTCTCCTCACCTCCTACCACTTCTGTCAGAATAATCCCCAGGCATTCCTCATCAGCTTCCATGCCAATTTCCAGGAAGCTTTGTCGGGACCCCCCCCGACCCACACACATGAGACTGTAAGTCAGGCCATGCACCAGTACCTTGGTGAGGCCACACGTATTTTCTCTGAGTAGCAGAGTAATAAAGACTTTTTGCTGTTGTTAATTTGGCTCCTATACATTTTCAATATTTATTTTAATAAAAATGTATTTTTGTAATAGAAAATAAATGTAACTCTTGAATGTTTTCATACTCCTATTCCTTAAAATGACTGTCTGGACTGAATGGAAGCATGGAGGGCCTCTTTTAAATGAAGTCCCCTTAGGCTCCTGTCAAATAATGCTTTTGGCAGTTCTCACTTGACTCTCATAGCATTTGACAGAAAAGGTCTTCGGTTATCAGCAAATACTGAAATGGAGAAAAGACGTGCTTATACAAAAGAAGAGGAAACTGGCATGGGCAGATTTTATTATGGAAAATATTTCCTATCCAAGAGATTGTCTGGTTTTTGATGGAAGGAAAAGGAGTATTTAAATGACAAGGACACGTTTTCTGAATGTTCCCTTCTGTGAGCCACTTGGTTTTGACAAGAATTTTATTCCAAGTTCCCAAGAAAGAAGAGAGAAAGCACAAGAACACATGCATGTGAAAGCTAGCATGCACGTGCGCGCGCGCGCACACACACACACACACACACACACACAGTGGTACTGTTCACTGACGCCTATGAGATAAGCCCCAAGAAAAACCATTTGAATTCCCTATAAAGAAAACACTGTCAATAAAACAAGAGCTGTATCACTTAAGCCAAACCAAAAGAGAAGAATGTTCATTTCACAGATTAAGACTGTATTTGTAGCAAAGAGATTCTTGAATATTTTCAACAGCAGGCTCTACGGCATGGTCCCTGTCACAGTCTCCCTGGCCCCAGATCTCCCAGCCCATTTTCCCCTTCCTTCCACATGGAAGGGGGGAGGTGCTGCCCTCCCCCTCTTCAGCCTATTTTCCCCTTTCCTCCACAAGGGAGGGGGAGGTGTTGCCCTCCCTCTCTTCAACCTCCTCAGGCTCTGAATGACACCTTGTGAAATCCTAATGGAGTTACAGAGACAAGAGATGATGATGAATCTCTGTGGGGGAGTTGTGAGAATCTGTGCGTAGGAGGAAAACACACTCATGTCTCTTAGTATGAAGGCAGAGAGGCAGCCACTTGTGCTAGCTGCTGCTTCATCTTCCCGTCGTTTTTATTTATTTACCCAACTAAAACCTCTTAATTCATTTGATTTTTAGGAACAGTTGTTATTCAACAAAACAAAACGAAAGAAGAAAACATAATTTCTAAATTGTTCCGGTGCCTACATGGCTTCAACACTGTTGGGTTAATTTTATATAAGTAATGATTCTAATTCTGTTTCCTGATGAATCCAATTTCATGTTCATACTCCCAACCATGAACTATCAGACAGGTAAGAGCTACTCCAAGAATATCCCCCACAGGTGGGATATTTCAGCAATAAGCAGACAGCATGGTCTAGGCTAAGCCACTGGCAATAAAACCAATTTCAACTGCATGATGCCCACATCCAAGAAATTCAGAAGCAGTGACCTGAATATTCAAAATGTAACCCAGATTATGACCAAATTGTAATTCTATAAAATATTACGCTCATGTGGTTTCTAAAAATAGAAATGTATTACACAGAGAATTGTCATTTTCTCATCTTTGGCTCCAGGTGCCTTTATCAAATGCAAAGTCTGATCTTGACACCAATTCAGAGAAATAATCACACTGCCATCCTCCATCAGTATCTATCACTTAAAGTTAGGTGTATTTTTGCAAACTGTTTACAAACCTAAATGAAGGTCCAGTGGGAAGCATTAACACAGCAGGCCTGAGGCTGTTGTCCTTTGAAAGGCCAATTTGCAAGGTTGGCCGTTGGCCAAGAATGTGGCTTACCAGAAGTTCCCTTTATTGACATGAACAGTTTCCTAATTGATAAGGTTTTTCTGCTGTGCCTAGGCTGTTTGTACAAAACAACTGATTTATGGTGAAAACCTGCTCTCTTTCTGAGAGCCTAGAATTTTAGTAGGTGTTGCTAGGCAGAGAACGTCTACATGACCATCCCTCCCCTCAAAACTAAACTCTGAGTCTCAGCTGGGCTTCTCTGGGCAGAAACAGTGCAAATAGATGGCAGCATTTTCCAATATTAGGAAGGGTCCATGCACTCCATGTGACCCTTCGTGGAGAGAGCACAGGAAGAGTGAGCGTGGATTCCTCCAACTCCACCTGTGTCTTTCCCCCTTGTATCTGGCTGTGTCACTGGACTCCATCTCAACCACAGTGGGGCTATCTGCTGTTCCTGTGAACCCTTCCAATAAATCTCCAAATGTGTGGATGGTCTTGGGGACCCCCAAAACAAGGCTTAAAACAAAGTATTAGCTTTTCCTGCATAAATATTTTTGTTTGTTAATTTTTCTAAGGGAGAAAGTAGATTTTCATCAATAAATGCAGCCTCCATTATAACCCGATGCTGCTACTGTAATGAGTTTTCTACCATGGAGACGTAAATGTAACTTTTTATAGGTTGTTTGTAGCTATTCAGTTTATGGAAAAAGAATATTTTGGTGACCACAAGGACATGGCTGTCAAACTACAGGTTAAGACAGAGCCCGAATAATAAATCTGCTCCTTGCCAGAAGGAAAAAAATAAAGCAAGGCAGACAGCTGAGATATGTGTTCCCACCAGGGAGACTAAGATCTTATTCTCTAATTCAATTTTAAGAAAAATATGATTTACTAGGATTCATCTCCACTACTTTTAAAATATAGTTTAAAAGATACTGGGAACGAATTATCACTGAGTAGCTTTTATTACTGAAATATTGAACATAATAAACATAAAAACTCAGGTGTTTAAAATAGTAAGAATACAAAATTTAAAATTTTTTCTCCAGTAGTGAAGGAAAAACAAAAACAAAAACCATAGGGCTTCCTAATAGCTCTGAAAGAAGAAAGGAGAAAACTATTTTTCTTCCTACTCTTCAAATACATAAAATTTAAAAAATTTAAAAAATAAATAAATAAATAAATACATAAAACTACACCAAAGCTGACCCCAAACAAACATGCACCTGTCTGAATGAGTTTCTTTTTTTAAACTACTCTGATGTTACAGATCCTAGATGAAACTAGCTTATCCAAATATTTCATCAAGTTTCTAGGGAAATATGGAATATGGCTGCATAGCTATGCTGGAAGAATACCAGAGGTAGACTGATGAAAGTTAAAAGCTGCTAAAAGGGTAAACATTTCTGGCACAAAATCTGACTGATTATCCTGCTGGAACACTAGAAACACACAACCTCATCCTCCAAATGGAGGCTGTATATCTAAGAAATAAGACAAGCCCACTAAGAAGACAACAAAGAAATAGACTTTAGCTGATTAGAGTTTTGTAGAAGGGACTTCAGGCCTCTTTCCCTCCAAAAAGAGAAGTTTTCAAAGATAAGCAGAAGGAACCATGGGAGAAACCAGCCCATTCTTCCAGACGCTTCCTATTTTCAATAACTCCTGGTTCCCAGGATGAGAATGGAGCTACACCTGCAAAGAGATTCACAGGGGGCAGGAATGAAGCACAGCAAGGCCACTCCCATATCAGCCCTGAAGCTAAAAATACACTGTTTTCCAAAGAAACAGGGCTATATTGCTGGACTTGATTGAACAAAGTCCAAGTCTCCCATTAGGGAGACCTGTTCACAGTAGTTAAATGGCCACCATATTTGATATATCCTTTGCATTAGCAAGATGTGGGATATCCTCTTTGTTGATCAGAGATGAAATGAATGAAATCTCAAAAAAAAAAACTGCTATAGAAAAATTAACACTGAAGATTTAAATTAACAGAACAAAACTTATAGAAAATGAGATTGTAAGAATTATCTCACAGACTTAACCGGGAAAGCAATTTTCTGCTTATGAGTTTTTTTTTTCTTTGCTAACAACTCATGCAGTGAAAGTATAAAATGCCATCATTGATTGTGCCAGTTGAGTTATTGGGTGGCAAGTGTGCCGACAGCAAAGGCTTTGCCTTATTACTCTCCTCCAATGTCTAGTACAGAGGTTCTAACATAACAGACATTCGGTAAATGTTTCCTGATGAATGAATGAGTGTATTAAATAGGTAAGGTAGATAAACAATAAGGACAACATTTTTGAAGATGTAAATGAGTCAAATTATCAGACTAAACAACAATAATACACTTTTCCTCCCCAAAGTCTCCAGGCAGCCAAGAGCGGAAGATTCTGAGATAAGTTGGAGAGGAATAGATATGGCAGCCCCATTTTTCTATAGTAACATAACAAAACACAAAAAGGTGAATAAGCAAGACACATAGTATGTAAATCGGAAATATAGTTATGGAGGTAATAGTTTGAAATTTAAATACCCCAGAAAAATTCAGGACATATAGCTGCCATAGTATTGGATCAAATCACTCTAGTACTTTTCTCTTCACTTAATACAACGAGAAAAAAATTTACAAGGAAACCAGGAAAGGCTCAATATGTTTTAAATATTTAATTCAATTACACACATATATGTATGTGGATAAACTCAGTAGAGTATAATACTTACTTTTCAGTATTTTACCCAATTTCTGTATTCAGTGATATTAACATATTAAATATACTTGAATATATTAAAATATATATTTAAGTATATTTTGATAAATTAGTTAAACATAGCTTTAACATATGCCTGGGGGTTGTGTTTCAGTATTAGGTTTCCTTTTTTCCATTCCCAAAAACAGAAATGAAATGCTCACATGTCCATCTTATTCCTGCTACAACAATCAATGTTTGTGGAAGCTACTTTCCACACACAAGTTTTTAGATGTTATCCTTTCTAACAATGGCTCTGTTTTGACCTCTGTTGAATGTTCAGAAATTTGTGAACATGAACCTCCACAGAACTGTGAGAACAACTGTGCCAAATCATTCTCCACTCAAATAAGGAGAGTATCATTAAGAATTAAGAGTTGGGGGACGCCTGGGTGGCTCAGTTGGTTAAGCGGCTGCCTTCGGCTCAGGTCATGATCCCAGCGTCCTGGGATCAAGTCCCACATCGGGCTCCTTGCTTGGCGGGGAGCCTGCTTCTCCCTCTGCCTCTGCCTGCCACTCTGTCTGCCTGTGCTTGCTCTCGCTTCTCTCTCTATGACAAATAAATAAATAAAATCTTTAAAAAAAAAAAGAATTAAGAGTTGGTCATAAATCCAACTAGAATTTATAGCCAAACGTGCCACCAAATCATTTAGAAAAAAGCCCTGGGAATATCGTCCAGTAGTGCCCAGCAACATAAATTCTCCTGGGTAGGTACTTTCATGAGCATTGTTCTTTCATCCTACCCAATCATTCTTGGGTACGTCTGAAGTAAAGGGTAAGTACTCTTGATACAGAGTTACTGGAAAGGAATGTAATAAATAAAAACTAGCCAGTTTGAAACCCCTACTTCCCTGTGCTTCCAAAACTCTAATCAGCTAAAGTCTTCTACTGGTCTCTAAAGAAGTTTGGGCACTGTTCACGGGGTGTGGAACTATGGGCCATCCAGAAAATATAGGTCAGGGTGATATTTGTCTAAGTCTGGCTTCCTGCTCAAACTTTGTCCTTTTAGCAAAGAGGAAAAAGAAGTAGCATGTCCATTTCTCTACGTGATGCTCTCTTTTCTCTGCCCATCACTGTCTTCTTCCTACTGCGTGAACTAAATTTTTCCTTGCAGGACAGAGTTATTCCCTCTCCATGTTCTCCCTTCTCAGTATGTTCTCTAAGCATCTCTCACTATGGAGTCCTTTTGAACCCTATATATTTCTGAACAATTGCCCCAGAATATAAGTAAAATTCTTTTGTTAGCTTATATTGTATTATAGTGACCTTAAAGAACGGGTCAAAAATTCTCCTTTCAGGACATGAACAGATACCAATGTTAACAGCAGCATCGTTCACAATAGCCAAAACTGAGAAACAACTCAAATGTCTAGCGACCAGTGAATGGATAAACAAAACATGGTCTATACATACAATGGAATATTATTCAGTCTTAAAAAGGAAGGAAATTCTGACATATGCTACAGCATAGATGAACTCTGAAGACCTGCCAGCTGAAATAAGCCAGACATAAAAAGACAAATATCCTGTATGCCTCTAGGTGTAGAGTCAAAATCAGAGAGACTGAATGTAAGATGGTGGTCTCCAGGAGCTGGAAGGAAGCAAGAATGGGGGGTACTGTTTAGTGGGTTTTGCAATATAAAGAGAGTTCTGTGTAGGGATATGAGGATTCCACGACAATGCAAATACACTTAATCATTAATTTAAGTGAAGAACTGTATACTTTAAAATGGTTAAGATGGTAAATTTGATATTATATATATTGATTTTTTTAACTACTAATTAATATTTTTATAAAGAAAGTTTTCAAAACAGTTTAAATGATAGTTTGTTATAAATATTTTACCACAATGTTTAAAAAGTCAATACTGTAGGAGGAGGAGTCAAGATGGCTGAGATGACATCAGGTAGCAGGAGATCAGCTAGATAGCTTATCAAACCATTCTGATCACCTACAAAGCCACCAGGAGATCGAAGAAAAGAAGAGCAACAATTCTAGAAACAGAAAATCGACCACTTTCTGAATGTGGGACAGGCGAAGAAGTGAATCCAAAGCGACGGGAAGATAGACCGCAGGGGTAGGGGCCGGCTCCTGGCAAGCAGCGGAGCAACAGAGCTCAAAATCAGAACTTTTAGAAGTCTGCTCCACTGAGGGACATTGCTCCAGAGGCTAAGTGGGGGTGGAGCCCTTGCAGGAACAGCGTGGCCCCAGGTCCCGAAGGGTCACAAAAGGATCAGGGGTGTCTGAGTGTCGCAGAGCTCACAGGTATCATAGCAGGAAAGCTGGGAACAGAGACAGAGCTGAGGAGTGAGCTCTCAACTCGGGGTTACCTTAAACTGTGATCCACGGCACAGTCAGACCACTACTCTTTGAGCAGGGACCCCACACGTGTCAGATCCGGGGAGACACCCCTGGAAGAGTGCAAGGATCTGCTGGGTTTGGAGACTCCAAACGGGACTGTGTGCCAGAGACAGAGACGCTTGGTCACAGGCCAGGTGAGCTCAGAGCATGGCGGGAGACCCGAGAGATGGTAGTGAGTGAACACTTTTCTCCGAGGACGCACTGAGGAGTGGGGCCCCGAGCTCTCCGCTCCTCCAGGCCAGAGATTGGGAAGCCGCCATTTCCATTCCCGTCCTCCGGATCTCTACGGAAAGCGTTCAGGGAACAAAAGCTCCCCAGAAAGTGAACCAAGCAGATTACTTAGCCTGGCCCCTGGCAAAGGCAGCGCAATTCGGCCTGGGGCAAAGACACTTGAGAATCACTACAACAGGCCCCTCCCCCAGAAGATCAGCAAGAATATCCAGCCAAGACCAAGCTCACTGATCAAGGAGAACAGTGGAATTCCAGAGGAGGGGAAAGCAAAGCATGGAATTCATGGCTTTCTCACTATGATTCTTTTTTTTTTTTTTAATTTTTTTTAAGATTTTATTTATTTATTTGACAGACAAAGATCACAAGCAGGCAGAGAGGCAGGCAGAGAGAGAGAGAGGGGGAAGCAGGCTCCCTGCTGAGCAGAGAGCCCGATGCGGGGCTCCAACCCAGGACCCTGGGATCATGACCTGAGCTGAAGGCAGAGGCTTTAACCCACTGAGCCACCCAGGCACCCCTCACTATGATTCTTTAGTCTTGCAAAGTTAATTTAATTTTTAAAAAATTTTTTTCTTACTCAATTATTTTTTAACTTTTAATCTTTCCTCTTTTAACATTTTTTTAACTAGTTTGTCTTAACAATACCTTTCTTTCAAAAAATCTTTTTGAACCTTTATTATTACAGTCATATTTTATCCTTCATTGTATTTAACTTTATCTTTTGTATACACACAGGGTTTTTCTTCTAAACAATTTGGGGTACAACTTCTTCTAATAGATCAAAATATACCCTAAATCCAGCACAGGTTTGTTCTAGTCTCCAGCCTGAGAAAATTCTCTCCACTTTCTTTTTCTTTCTATTCCCAACCAACTTACCTTATCAACTCCTTTTTTATAATTTTTTTAAAAATTTTCATTACAATCATCTTCCACCCCTTCATCATGTTTGCCTTTTTGGTGTGTATGTATGCATGCATGTGTGTGTGTGTGTGTGTATGGTTTTCTTTCTTTAAAATTTTGGGAGATAGCTTCTTCTAAGAGACCAAATTCCTCCCAAAATCAAGTGGGTGGCTCTGTTCTATTCACCAGTCTAATATATATTTTTTTCCTTAATTATTTATTTACTTATTTTGAACTTCTTTTTACCCCTTTTCTTCTCCCCACGATTTGGGGTCTCTTCTGATTTGGCTAATGCACATTTTTCTGGGGTCTTTGCCACCCCTTTAGTATTTTATTCTCTCGTTCATATATTCTTATCTGGATAAAATGACACGGTGGAAAAACTCACCACAAAAAAAAGAACAAGAGGCCAGACCAAAGGCTAGGGACCTAATCAATATGGACGTTGGTAATATGTCAGATCTAGAGTTCAGAATGACGATTCTCAAGGTGCTAGCTGGGCTCGAAAAAGGCATGGAAGATATTAGAAAAACCCTGTCTGGAGAAATAAAATCCCTTTCTGGAGAAATAAAAGAATTAAAATATAACCAAGCTAATATTTAAAAAGCTATTAATGAGGTGCAATAAAAAATGAAGGCTCTTACTGCTAGGATAAATGAGGCAGAAGACAGAATTAGAGATATAGAAGACCAAATGACAGAGAATAAAGAAGCTAAGCAAAAGAGAGACAAACAACTACTGGACCGTGAGAGAAGAACTCAAGAGATAGTGATACTATAAGATGAAACAATATTAGAATAACTGGGATTCCAAAAGAAGAAAGGCGGGGGCAGAAGGTATACTGGCGAGAATTATTGCAAAGAATTTCCCTAATATGGCAAAGGGAACAAGTATCAAAATCCAGAAGGCATAGAGAACCCCCCCCAAAATCAGTATGAATAGTCATCTAATAGTAAAACTTACAAGTCTTAGGAACAGAGAGAAAATCCTGAAAGCAGCTCAGGACAAGAAGTCTGTAACATACAATGGTAAAAATATTAGACTGGCATCAGACTTATCCACAGAGACTTGCCAGGCCAGAAAGAACTGGCACGATATATTCAGAGCACCAAATGAGAAAAACATGCAACCAAGAATACTATATCCACCTAGGCTATCACTGAAAATAGAAGGAGATATAAAAAACTTCCAGGACAAACAAAAACTAAAAGAGTTTGTAAACACCAAACCAGCTCTACAGGAAATATTGAAAGGGGTCCTCTAAGCAAAGAGAGAGCCTAAAAGTAGTAGACCAGAAAGGAACAGAAACAATATAAAATAACAGTCACCTTACAGGAAATTCAATGACACTAAATTCGTATCTCTCAATAGTTACCCTGAATGTAAATGGGCTAAATGCCCCAATCAAAAGACACACGGTTGGGACGCCTGGGTGGCTCAGTGGGTTAAAGCCTCTGCCTTCGGCTCAGGTCATGATCCCAGAGTCCTGGGATCGAGCCCCACATCGGGCTCTCTGCTCAGTGGGGAGCCTGCTTCCCCCTCTCTCTCTCTCTGCCTGCCTCTCTGCCTACTTGTGATCTCTGTCTGTCAAATAAATAAATAAATAATTTTAAAAAATTAACAACAACAAAAAAGACACACGGTACCAGATGGATAAAAAAACAAAACCCATCAATATGCTGCCTATAAGAAATTCATTTTAGACCCCAAGATATCACCAGATTTAAAGTGAAGGGGTGGAAAACAATTTACCATGCTAATGGACATCAAAAGAAAGTGCGGATGGCAATCCTTTTATCAGATAAATTAGATTTTAAGCCAAAGACTATAATAAGAGATGGAGTAAGGACATATATCATACGCAAAGGGTCTGTCCAACAAGAAGATCTAACAATTTTAAATATCTATGTCCCTAACATGGGAGCAGCCAACTATATAAGCCAATTAATAACAAAATCAAAGAAACACATTGACAATAATAAAATAATAGCAGCGGACTTTAACAACCTCCTCACTGAAATGGACAGATCACCCAAGCAAAAGATCAACAAGGAAACAAAGGCCTTAAATGACATCCTGGACCAGATGAACATCAGATATATTCAGAACATTCTATCCCAAAGCAAAAGAATACACATTCTTCTCTCATGCACATGGAACATTCTCCAAAATAGATCACATCCTGGGTCACAAATCAGGTCTCAACCAGTACCAAAAGATTGGCATCATTCCCTGCATATTTTCAGACCACAGTGCTAAGAGATTATGCTGAGTGAAGTAAGCCAAGCAGAGAGAGTCAATTATCATATGGTTTCACGTATTTGTAGAGCATAACAAATAACATGGAGGACATGGGGAGATGGAGAGGAGAAGGGAGTTGAGGGAAATTGGAAGGGGAGATGAACCATGAGAGACTATGGACTCTGAAAAACAATCTGAGGGTTTTGAAGGGTCGGGGAGTGGGAGGTTGGAGAAGCCAAGTGGTGGGTATTATGGAGGGCACATATTGCATGGAGCACTCAGTGTGGTGCATAAACAATGAATTCTGTTACACTGAAAAGAAATAAATAAAATAAATAAAAATAAAAATACAAAAAAAAAAAGAAAAAAGAATGAATGGGTCAACCAGGAAATTAAAGAAGAATTGAAAAAAATTCATGGAAACAAATGAAAATGAAAACACAACTGTTCAAAATCTGTGGGACACAGCAAAGGCAGTCCTGAGAGAAAAATATATAGAGATATAAGCCTTTCTCAAGAAACAAAAAAGGTCTCAAATATGCAACCTAACCCTACACCTAAAGGAGCTAGAGAAAGAACAACAAAGAAAGCCTAAATCCATCAGGAGAAGAGAAATAATAAAGATTAGAGCAGAAATCAATGAAATAGAAACCAAAAAACAAAAGAACAAATCAACAAAACTAGGAGCTGGTTCTTGGAAAGAATTAGTAAGATTGAAAAACCCCTGGCCAGACTTATCAAAAAGAAAAGAGAAAGGACCCAAATAAGTAAAATCATGAATGAAAGAGGAGAGATCACAACCAACACCAAAGAAATACAAACAATTTTAAGAACATATTATGAGCAACTATACACCAGCAAATTTGACAATCTAAAAGAAATGGTTGCATTCCTAGAGATATATAAACTACCACAACTGAACCAGGATGAAATAGAAAACCTGAAGAGACCCATAACCAGCAAGGAGATTGAAGCAGTCATCAAAAATCTCCCAACTAACAAGAGCCCAGGGCCAGATGGCTTCCCAGGGGAATTCTACCAAGTATTTAAAGAATTAGTTCCTATTCTTCTGAAACTATTCCAAGAAATAGAAATGGAAGGAAAACTTCCAAACTCATTTTATGAGGCCAGCATTACCTTGATTCGAAAACCAGACAAAGACCACATTAAAAAAGAGAATTACAGGGGCGCCTGGGTGGCTCAGTGGGTTAAGCCACTGCCTTCGGCTCAGGTCATGATCTCAGGGTCCTGGGATCGAGCCCCATGTCAGGCTCTCTGCTCAGCAGGGAGCCTGCTTCTTCCTTTTTCTCTGCCTGCCTCTCTGCCTGCTTGTCATCTCTGTCTGTCAAATAAATAAATAAATAATCTTTAAAAAAAAGAGAGAGAGAGAGAGAATTACAGACCAATATCCTTGATGAACACAGATTTGAAAATTCTCACCAAAGTACTAGCCAACTGGATCCAACAGTACATTAAAAGGATTATTCACCACAACCAAGTGGGATTTATTACAGGGCTGCAAGGTTGGTTCAACATCCACAAATCAATCAATGTAATACAATACATTAATTAAAAAAATAACAAGAACCATATGATACTCTCAAAAGATGCACTTTGACCAAGTGCAGCATCCTTTCTTGATTAAAACTCTTCAACGTGTAGAGATAGAGGGTGTATACCTCAATATCATCAAAGCCATCTATGAAAAACCCACCACGAATATCATTCTCAATGAAAAAAAAAACTGAGAGCTTTTCCACTAAGGTCAGGAACATGGCAGGGATGCCCATTATCACCACTGCTAGTCAACATAGTACTGGAAGTCCTAGCCTCAGCAATCAGACAACAGAAAGAAATCAAAGGCATCCAAATCGGCAAAGAAGTCAAACTCTTTGCAAATGATGTGATACTTTATGTGGAAAGCCCAAAAAACTCCATTCCAAATCTTCTAGAACTAGTATAGGAATTCAGTAAGGTGTGAGGATATAAAATCAATACACAGAAAGCAGCTGCATTTCTGTACACCGACAACAAGACAGAAAAAAGAGAAATTAAGGAGTTAATCCCATTTACAATTGCACCCAAAACCTAACTGCACCCAAAAAAGATACCTAGGAATAAACCTAGCCAAAGAGGCAAAGAATCTGTACTCACAAAAGTATAAAGTACTCATGGAAGAAATAGAGGAAGACACAAAGAAATGGAAAAACGTTCCATGCTCATGGACTAGAAGAACAAATATTGTGAAAATGTCTATGCTACCTAAAGGAATCTGCATGTTTAATGCAATCCCTAACAAAATACCATCAATTTTTTTCAAAGAAATGGAACAAATAATCCTAAAATTTATAAGGAACCAGAAAAGATCTCAAATAGCCAGAGGAATGTTGAAAAAGAAAGCAAAAGTTGGTCGCATCACAATTCCAGACTTCAAGCTCTATTACAAAGCTGTCATCATCAAGACAGTATGATACTGGCACAAAAACAGACACATAGATCAGTGGAACAGAATAGAGAGCCCAGAAATAGACCCTCAACTCTATGGTCAACTAATCTTCGACAAAGCAGGAAAGAATGTCCAATGGAAAAAAGACAGTCTCTTCAACAAATGCTGTTGGGAAAATTGGACAGCCACATGAAGAAGAATAAAACTGGACCATTTCCTTATACCACACACAAAAATAGACTCCAAATCGATGAACGATCTCAGTGCGAGAAAGGACTCCATCAAAATCCTTGAGGAGAACACGGGCAGCAACCTCTTCGACCTCAGCTGAAACAACTTCTTCCTAGAAACATCACCAAAGGCAAGGGAAGCAAGGGCAAAAATGAACTACTGGGACTTCATCAAGATCAAAAGCTTTTGCACAGCAAAAGAAATAGTCAACAAAACCAAAAGACCACTGACAGAATGGGAGAAAATGTTTACACTCTATATACAGATAAAGGGTTAGTATCCCAAATCTGTAAAGAATTTATCAAACTCAACACCCAAATAACAAATAATCCAATCAAGAAATGGGCAGAGGACATGAACAGACATTTCTGCAAAGAAGATATCCAGACATCCAATAGACACATGAAAAAGTGCTCCATATCACTCAGCATCAATGAAATACAAATCAAAACCCCAATGAGATACCACCTCACACCAGTCAGAATGGCTAAAATCAACAAGTCAGGAAACGACAGATGCTGGCGAGGATGCGGAGAAAGGGGAACCCTCCTACACTGTTGGTAGGAACACAAGCTGGTGCAGCCACTCTGGAAAACAGCACAGAAGTTCCTCAAAAAGTTGAAAATAGAGCTACCCTAAGACCCAGCAATCGCACTACTGGGTACTTACCCTATAGATACAAATATAGTGATCTGAAGGGGCACGTGCACCTGAATGTTTATAGCAGCAATGTCCACAATAGCCAAACTATGGAAAGAACCTAGATGTCCATCAATAGATGACTGGATAAAGAAGATGTGATACACACACACACACACTGGAATACTATGCAGCCATTAAAAGAAATGAAATCTTGCCATTTGCAATGACATGGACAGAACTAGAAGATATTATGCTGTGCAAAATTAGTCAATCAGAGAAAGATAATTATCATATGATCTCCCTGATATGAGGAAGTTGAGAGACAAAGTGGGGGGTTTGGGAGGTAGGGAATGAAAAAATGAAACAACATGGGATCAGAGGGAGACAAACCATAAGAAACTCTTAATCTCACAAAACTGAGGGTTGCCAGGGGGAGGAGGGGTAAGGAGAGGGTGGTTGGGTTATGGACCTTGGAGAAGGTATGTGCTATGGTGAGTGCTGTTAAGTGTATAAACCTGGTGATTTACAGACCTGTACCCCTGGGGCTACTAAAATTAAAAAATAAATAAATAAAATATCCGAAAGAGCAAAAAAAAAAAAAGGTAATACTGTAATATACCAAAACTACCCAATTGTATAGTTCAAATAGTTGCTTTGTGGGGTATGTTCCCTTATATGTCAAGATAGCTATTTTTTAAAAGAGGAAAAAAATAGTCCTTCCAATGTGAAAAATTGCTAATTTCATTCAACCTACAGTGACTGAGGGCCCCCAGAGACAATTTTGTACTTAACGAATGGATCCCAAATGGCTGATGCAAATAATTACACATGACCAGAATCAGGCTACTGAAAGGGACTGGCAAAAGCTTCCAAGTTTCTCTCTGCTTAAATAGCCACCTACTCCTTGTTTATCATGCAATTATTTATAAAGCCTGTTAAATTGCTAAAGAAATAATATCTTCTAATTTGTCTCGATCTCTATCCAAACTCAGAAGAAAACTAAAAACACACTTAACTGTTCCTTGCAAAGAACTGTGAATGGGCCAAGCTGAAGTCCTGCTACTGTAACTCACATCCCTGGATCAGTGACACATGAAAGTCCAAGGCAAGGGATGTTCTTGTGGCATCACTAAGCCAACAAACCATTAAGATGCTCTTCCCAGAGGGAGCAGACAGTAACTGAATCACCAGAAGTCTCTTCCCTAGAAACACCTGACAGTGATTTTCTAAAAACATCTGAGAACTCACTAATGCCTCAAAGTAGACTCTCCTGGTATTTTTACACCCAGGAATATAGCTGATACAAAAAGATATCCTGAGTCTAACTGGTTAAAAAAAAAACAAAACAAAAAAAAACAAAAAAACATGTTAGCCAAAAACATGAAGCTTCCATGATGCCAAAGGAATGAATAATAAAAATAAAAGGCACTGTTTTACTGAAAGTCTGCTCATCATTTGCTGGGATTTTTGAGGTTTACTTGTACCCAAATGAGGGGCACAAGTATAATCTCTTACTCCTTATTTATGGTCTCAGTCTGGTAATTTGGAATCAGAAATGCAGCTAGGTATTTAGTAGAATACAGTACAATATACTTAGGGAATTTGACTTACATCAAGAAAAATAATTATGAAAAAAAAGAGCAATAATTTAAAAACTCCTGGGGAGGGGCACCTGGGTGGCTCAGTGGGTTAAGCCTCTGCCTTCGGCTCAGGTCATGATCACAGGGTCCTGGGATCGAGTCCCACATTGGGCTCTCTGCACAGGAGGGAGCCTGCTTCCTTCCCCCCTCTCTGCCTGACTCTCTACCTACTTGTGATCTCTGTCTGTCAAATAAAGAAAGAAAAATCCTTAAAAAAAAATAAAAATTTAAAAAAAAATAAAACTGGGGAAGAGAGAGATTGATCACTGATACATACAGTAAATTTTAACTAGCAAGTAATACTGAGAAATGAAGAAAAGAGCAAGACTTACATAAAGAGGAAGCAGGACAAGATAGCAGCTGCCTGACCCCAAGGGACTGGGATGTGTTCCCAGAGTGATCATGGTGATGGAGGGGGAAGCCGGGAAAGCAGCTACCACATTCCAGGCACAACAGTACGAAATTCATACGTCTGATAGAACACATCAAAAACACTAACTCTGTGAGGCTGAAAGTCTAGAAGTGTCCAAAGCGGGAAGTAGACCATCATAGGACTGGGTATGAAATGCTTCAAATAAATAATCATCTGGAATATATTTCAAGCAAACCATAATCAACACTAATCATTTAAAATTAGAAGAGCCAACTTGCCCATTTCACTCAGACTGAATTTTACCTCTAGGAAGGCAAATTTGAAATCCAATGATTCTGGCACTTTTTTTTTCTAATGCTTAATAAATATTAAAGATAAATCAAACACCACATGTGTGAATAATAAATCTACAGTTTCACAAATTCCAATGTCAAATATCAAATCTACCATGATTCTGAACTAATGATTCATCACTAAAAAATACATTAACTTTTCAATATGTTCCAAAAATTTGTTGCTGTTTTCTCAAATATTACTTTTAATATTTTTTGAGATACATTAAAAATTCATACATGAAAATATACTTTTATGTACATGTATTTATTTTCCTTTTATCAAAATAAAACATGCACATAATTTAAAAATCAAATGGTACTATAAGGCTGGCAATTTAAAATAGCAGTCCTTTGCCTATCCTTCTACTCTTTGAGTTCCAGTGAGCAAAGGCAATCACTTTCAACCTTTCTGGCTGTCTCCTTCAGTATTTACCTTCATATTTTAACTAATATTCTTCAGCTGCTATTTCTTACCCATTTTTAATGTCTACTGGCTTCCTTCTGTAGAAGACAAAGATTTAGTGCTCTTACCTCCTACACACTTCCTCTATCCCCTCACCAACATCCTCTCAATTTAACTATCACAATTTCTGGTAACAGAAATACTCAGTATTTGCATTACATTAGTACATCTGTTTAAATATTGTTCATAACTGAGTCCAATAGTATACAACAATTACATTTCATTTCTTCTACATTTCTTTCACCTTTTTTTTTCCTGGTGTTAATAATTGCCTCAATTTCAATTGTTTTTTTTTTAATTATTATATCTAACTTTAGGACAGAACTAGAAAACTTATTTCATCACAGACAACCATATTACATGATCTTTCTTACTTGTTGTTTGCTCCCATCTCTCCTGACCTCTCCATCCTCCTGTCCAATCTAGAAAGAGTGTCCTCCAGGTCTAACCAGTGGTATCCAGGTATCACCATGGAATTTCTCTTTACCTCCCATCAGGGAACTTCCTTCACTTTCCCTTAGTTCCTTCAAAATTTTTGGCTCCAATTTTTGAGACTTTGTGTATCTGTCTGAAAACAGTCTGACTCTGCCTTGGCATTTGGTTGTCAATTTGGCCAGGTACAAGATTCCAGATTGGAGATTATTTTCCTTCAGATTTGGAAAGTACAGCTCTATTTATTCTAGGTTCCACTACTGCAGTTGAGAAGTCATACTAGCCTGCTTCCTGAGCCTCTGTATATGACTTACTTTCTTCTCTGCAAAAACTGTTAGAAAAAAAAAATTTTTAATTCACAGACTTTATCAGCTGTGTCTTGGAATTGGTGTTTTTTCACTCATTGTGCTAGGCACTTAATGTATGCTTTCCATATACAAATTTATGTCCTTAGACTTCGATAACGTATTCTAGAATATTCTTCTATAAATGTTCTCCCTGCATTTTCTCTATTTGTTTTTTTCTGTAACTCTTATTAGTCAGACTTTGGACTTCCAAAACAAAGCCTCTTATTTCTTCCTCTTTTCTCTTACATTTTCCATCTCTCTCTTCACATTCTATTTTCTGGGCAGTGTCATCAACATTCCATCTTTCCACTTAATTTTAATTTCGACTGCTATATTTTAATTTCTAAGCCCTCTTTCATGAATCCTCTCATCTTTTCAAGAATAGCAATTATAATTATTTGGGGTTTTTTCCCCCCTCTCTGCTTTTCTCTCTGTTCCCTCTGAGCTTCTTTTCCTAATAGTTTATTTGTTTTGGTTCTATTTGTTCATGTTATAGATAGTCCTCAAATATCTGGCAACCCTTGAGTATCTACTGTAAGACCTCAAAAGCTACACTTATGTGACATGATTGAGGGGGAACCCAGTCATTTTATGGAAGGCCTCCAAAAGTCTTGTTGCTTCAATTGGTCAGGTTCCCAGCAAAGAAACCTCTAATCCAAGAATGGAGACCTATGAGCCTGGTTGACTGTTTGGGGTGCCCAGAAAGGAGATAACACCTTTCTATATGTGGAAGTTTACCTAATAATCTTGTTTTCTTTAAGGAGTCTTACCTATACTCTCATCTTTATTTGCTACTTCCAAGCCCAGAGCTTCTCTGATCTAAGTTCCCTAGAGAATATACCCAACTAGGGTCTATTTCCCAGGTGGCTGGGACTGAAGGGGTCTAACTACTCCTTATTTGGGCTTTCCACTCAACACCAGTTTTTGGCCTCCCCCTTCATACTTTCTTTTGGCACAGCTTGTGGTTCCAAGTGTGGTTCCACATTTCTGGTCCTGACCACAAATCGACCTCTTCAGGCTACCTTCCAGCTCTGTGGGCACTTGGCTTTCAGTTTTCTCTCCTCTGCTAATTCAATTCCCATTTATCCATTGCTTTCCATCTTCCAAAAATTTGTTGATAACCTTCATCTACCAAGCCTCATTACCCATTTTATTTGGCCATATGGATTTATACCTTTTTTTAATTTTTTACCTATCATGTTGGATATTCTCAGGAAGCAGAGATAAACAACTGTGTTCAAACTGCAAATAATCTTTTTACCACACACAAAAAAATCCAGGCTAGAAGTCTTATTTAAGAGACCAGCATTTGGTCATACCTTGGCAAAAGTATTAGGTTCCATTTTTGAGTCTATAAATCATAACTTATAGATGACATGGAGCAGATGGGATAAAGAGCAGTAACTATTGGACTTGGAAACTGACTTAAAGAAAGCGCTAACAAACATATTTGACTGTATCATGAAAAGAAGGCTGGCAGGGGGTTCAGGAATCAAGTAGATTCAGGACTGTTACAGACACAAGATTGTTGGCCCAATTCTGTTTCCATTTGAAACAGAATAAGAAAATGGACTTACGACACAGCATAAGGAAAACTCACTGACAGTGAGATATATTAAATATTACTAGGAGAAGGTGTGGAATTTTCTTTTCTGGAATTATATTAGAAGTGAGAACAGTCCACTTCTTAGAGGTAAAAATCCCACACTAGCTGACATCTTAAATTCCGTCCAGCTGTATGCTTCTTTTCTTTCCAACAGACCTGTACGCAGAAAATAATCACTTCTATGCCAAGCTTCTTTTCTCTCTCTTTTTTTTTCCCCCTAATGGAAACATTCTTCTGGGAATAAGAAAGATTATTTCTAAAGCAAGTTCAGCAAGTTGAATTTCTAATTCAACTACAAGATTTGCACTTGCAAGTTCCAATAGCTTTTTAGTGAAATTAAAGATGGACTTTCTTCTATACATTAAAAGTATGACTACGTTCAAAATGTGGGTAGTACTTCAATACTGAGACACACATTACTAGTATCACTGAAGTTTTAGATTTTGTTCTGCAGTAAGCTGCTCTTTTCATCTTCTAAAAAGACATGAAAATAAAGTCAAACTGTAGCTAGACAGAATGCTTATCAGATCAAAAGATAAAGTACTTTTCCTTTCCTACTCACCTTTGAGAATGCACTGACCAAGCACAGGATGGTGGCTAGTAAAGGGCCACTAGGAGGAACAGAGGCAGAGGAGGATGTACTCAGGATGGCTGAAAGACACATTGTGAGAGCATGGCGGAGGTTCAGCCACATGAGGTCTTGCCTCCACTGTGTGCTTCATTTTTATGTTGTTTCTGTTGTTATTGTTAAAGAACTATGGATTGAGGGTTATTTGTTTTGAGAACAGAAATTTGAGCCTGACCTCACACCATATACAAAAATCAATTCCAGGCAGGCTGAAGTTCTAAATACATGAAACAAAACAAACCATTTAAGAAAAAAGAGCAAGAGAACACCTTGGCCACTGATTAGGAAAAGATTTCTTGTATAAGACAGAAAAAGCACTAACCAAAAATGCAAAAATATTGAGCAACTGGACCACAATAAAAATTTTTAAATCTGTTTATTAAATGATACCCTAAAAGAAGTAAAAAGGCAAGTCACAGAGTGGTAGAAAATATGTGTTTGTAACACATGTAAGTGACAGATAATTTGAATCCAAAACATACTTCCATTAAGAAAAAGATTTTATTTATTTGAGAGAGAATGGGGGGAGGGGCAGAAGGAGAGAGAGAAACCTCAAGCAGATTCCCTGCCGAGCAGGGGGCCTGTTGTGAGACTCAGTTCCCTGGAGCCTGAGATCATGACCTGAGCTCAAATCAAAAGTCAGCTGCGCAAACAATTGAGGCACCAAGGTGCCTTGAATCCAAAACACTTTTTTAACTCCTAATGATACAAAAGGGAAAAATAAAACTGAAACAGAGGAGGAATCTTAAGGGCCAACTGACATGTAAAAATCAGTTTGACTTCATTAGTCATTAGTAAAATGTAAATAAAAACTATAATAAGATGCCACTCTGTACTCATCAGAATAACAGTTTTTTTGGCTTTTTTTTTTTTTTCCTGACGTGTATTACATAAATTAGTGTAACTCCTTTAGGAAACTGTTTTGACAGTATCTAATAAAGATGGAATATATACATGCTCTATGACCATCATATTCCACTCCTCAACATATACCAAACAGAAATATGAGTACATATTTATCAGGATATCTGTGTAAGAATGTTTCTACCTGCATTCTTTATAGTAGTGTAAAGCTGGAAACAACTCAAATGTTCATAAATTGTAGACTGGACAAATAAATGATCATATAGTCATATAATGGAATATTTTCCAACAATGAAAATGAATGTACTACACTATATGTAATCATGGGACTGAATCTCACAAAAATGAAGTTAAGCAAAAGAAGCCAAACACAAAGGAATAACTCCATTTAAATATGATTCTGTATTATGATCCTACTTAAATTAAGTTTTAAGAAGTTTAGGACATGAAACTATAAATAAATCCAAAGTAGTGATAACCTGCAAAGTTGCATAAGGGTCACACTGGGGTGAGTGGGGACACTGGTATTG
The DNA here is from genome assembly GCF_022355385.1 of Mustela nigripes. Classification (NCBI taxonomy): domain Eukaryota; kingdom Metazoa; phylum Chordata; class Mammalia; order Carnivora; family Mustelidae; genus Mustela; species Mustela nigripes. The sequence goes on along the minus strand of NC_081574.1, from coordinate 38,779,707 downwards.
GAAAGGGATGCAGGAGAGCTTCTGCAGGACCGGCAGTATCCTGTTTCTTGATCTGGACAGTGGTTACATAGATATTTGCTTTCAATAATTCTTCCACCTCTATATTTACATTGTTATATAATTCTTCTTATTAGATTTTATTTCAAAATTTTAATAGTTTAGGAAAACAAACAGAGAATACATAAAGCAGATACTTTGGCTCCTTATCCCACAGATGGAGTAAGTAATGTTAACAATTTGGTGTATATCCTTCCAGATGCACCTGCACGCTTTTTTTTATAATTAAAAAAAAAAAACTACTAAGAAAAAAAGGCTACTGAGAAGGAATCCAAAATGGAGAAATGCAATGCCAAATGCACTGCAGAAGTGTTACAGTGAGAAGTCAAGTACCTTCTTCTCATCTGAGACTCCTTGAATTCTAGCAATTATAACAAAGTCACAAGATACAAGGTGAATATGCAAAAGTCAATCACTTTCTTATATACAAGCAAGAGACAAATGGAATTTGATATTAAAAACACAATACCACTTGCATTAGCACTCCAACACATGAAATACTTAGGTATAAATCTAACAAAATATGTAAAAGATCTATGTGAGGAAACCTACAAAACTCTGATGAATGAAATCGAAGAATTAAATAAATGGAAACATATGTCATATTCATGGATAGGAAGACTCAATATTGTCAAGATGTCCATTCTTCCGAACTTGATCTCTAGACTTACTGCAATTTCAATAAAATTCCCAGCAAATTCTTTTGTGGATAGTGACAAACTGATTCTAAAGTTTGTAAAGAGACGCAAAAGACCCAAAATTGCCAAAATGATACTGAAGGGAAAAAACAAAGCTGGAAGACTGACATTACCTGACTTTAAGACTTAGTATAGGGCGCCTGGGTGGCTCAGTGGGTTAAGCCGCTGCCTTCGGCTCAGGTCATGATCTCAGGGTCCTGGGATCGAGGCCCGCATCGGGCTCTCTGCTCAGCAGGGAGCCTGCTTCCCTCTCTCTCTCTCTGCCTGCCTCTCCATCTACTTGTGATTTTTCTCTGTCAAGTAAATAAATAAAATCTTTAAAAAAAAAAAAAAGACTTAGTATAAAGTTTTAGTACTACAGTAATCGAGACGTGGTATTGGTGAAAGAATAAAGAACTAGATCAATGAAACAGAATGGAGAGCCCAAGAATAGGCTCACATCAATATAGTCAACTGATCTTCAAAACAGGAGCAAAGGCAACGTAATGAAGTCATTAGTCTTCTCAAGCAGGGGTGCCAGAACAACTGGTCACCCACATGCAAAAGACGAAGCTACACACACCCTTCACAAAAATCAACTCAAAAGGGATCACAGACCTACAATGTAAAATGCGAAACTATAAAACTCCTAAAAGATAACATAGGAGAAAAACATGATGACCTTGGGTTTGGCTGTGACTTTTTAGATACGACACCAAGGGCACAACCCATGAAAGAAATAATTGGTGAGCTGCATTTCATTAAAGTTGAAACTTCTGCTCTGCTGAAGACAATGCCAAGAAACTGAGAAGACAAGCCACAGACTGGGAAAAAATATTTGCAAAAGACACATCTGAAGAAGAACTGTATCCAAATACAATGGACTTTTAAAACTCTACAAAATAAAAAACTGCCCAAAGACTTTAATAGACACCTTGCCAAAAATGACACACATATGGCAAATAAGCATATAAAGAAATGGTCTTCATCATACATCATCAGAGAAATGCAAAATAAAATAAGATACCACTACACATGTGGAAAAATGGCCATAATCCCAAACACTGACATAATCCCAAACACCAAATGCTGGTGAGGAACAGAACTTCCCATTCAATGCTGGAGAGAAGGAAAAATGGTAGAGCCGCTTTGGAAGACAGTTTGACATCCACACGATGGAATATTATTCACCCTGAAAAAATGTGGTATCAAGTCAAAGACACGGAGGAAACTTAAATACATATTACAAAGAAGCCAATTCAAAAAGGCTACATACCACAGTATGATCCCAACTATATCACATTCTAGTAAAAGAAAAAAACTATAAATATAATTAAAACATCACTAATTGGGGAATGAATGCTGAGAGAAAAACAGGTTGAGCACAGAGGATTTATGGGCAGTGAAAATACTCTGTATGGAAAAAAAATACTCTGTATGATACTATAAATCATATGTATACAAATCATTACATATTTGTCAAAACCCATAAAACATAGAATGCTAAGAGTGAATCCTAATGCAAACTATGGACTTTGGTTGGTAATAAGGCATCAATGTAGTTTCACCAGTTGCAGTAAATGTACCACTCTCAAAGGGATGTTGATATTGGGAACAACTATGTCTGTATAGTCTATGGGAAATCTCTGTACCTTAAAAAAAAAGTTTTTAAAATGTAATTATTGTTCTCAGAAAACTGAGAAAATACTGCATTATAAAAAGTACCGGATGTCATGAAAATAACAATCACAGAATAAGAATGCACACACAACAAGTTTTTTTTTTTTAAATCAATAAGAGGCTGGAAGATAATGCAGAGAAAACCTTCCAGAATACAGAAAAATAAGAAAATAAAGGCATCTGAAAAATAATTTCTAGTTTGTCCACTTGTCCATCATCTAGGAGTCCTAGAAAAAGGGAACAAAGAAAGTGGGAGAAAATTAGTAAGAAGTAATGGAAAATAAATGAAATTTTTGAAAAGCATACACCTGATACAAGATGGGGCAATTTCAGAACACCAAAGTGAGAGAGAGAGACTATCCTAAAGTCTTCCTGCAAGGGAAGGACAATTAGATCGATACGAAATTTATCAGCAAGATACTAAAATAGAGCAATGTCTCAAAACTCAGAGGGAAAATACAAATTTATCAATTTTTCAAACAAGTGACATCAATTTTGATGACTTGAAAGAGCATATGACAGAAGAAGACAGGGAGAAGCAGGGAGAAGCACTAAAGGGAAAGGGGGGGGGTGTGCTAAGATCTTCACCTGTAAGTCCAGGACCAAGTGATTCCATGGAAAGGTGATGAAGCAATATAGAAAAGTGTAACTACGTTACTTAAATTACATAAATAAGGGAAATTAAAAGCTGTGACCCAACTATGTTGGCTAAAGTGAGGGGGGCTGGGAAGGAAAAGGATGGCAGGAAACCAGTAGCTGCTGTCCAAAATCGGTAAATGAAGGGACGACTGTGTAGGCACAGAACTTAAATCTATGAGGATAATGACCAGAAGAGGCAGTTACAGGAGCTAAGATGGTTCCGTCTGGCCAGGAGGATCAGGGTGGGAAGGACTGAGGCAAGGGAATGATTGCTTCTTATTCTAAGGCCTTCTGTGCTAACTTGACTTTCTAACCATGGGCATGAGTTATTTTGATAAAAAATTTAAGATGAAACTCTATTCTCCAACATACTTATGACGTGGTTATTGATCTACTGTTGCAGGGAAGGCTGTGTGTGACTGTGGGATTGATAATGGGGCCAAGACAGCACTTGGGGACACACCAGGCCATGGGACAAAAGGAAGGGTCTTGTGGAGAACTTGCTTTGGGCGCCTGCGGCAGGAAGAACTGACTGACTAGACTTGGGTGTGCAGACCAATAGCTCAAGGGAGCGGCCCGGGCTGGTGGTGACAGTTTGACAGCCACCTTGTCTGTGGGTTAGTTAAAGACACAGTTGTGAGTGGGAAGAATATGTAGGGGGAGTCAGGGGTGGGCCAAGGATGAAACCCTAGAGAACATTTATGTCCAAGGGAGGGGAGCCTTCCAAAGAGAACTGGGCCTATTTGGTGGGATGGAAGCTAAAGGAGTAGAGTCAGAAGACCAAGTGACAAACTCTCAGGTACAAGAGAGAGGTCCACCTTCCAGAGCCTCGCCCCCAAACTTCTCGAGACTTCATATGTTGCCCATATGTACGCCCTGACCTAAATATTTGCAGTCTATCCACTAGACGAAGCATAATTCCCACATACGTAATAAGGAACTAAAACAAACCCCGGCATTGGCTCAACTGGAAACATCTGTGAGCATTCAGAAGCCTCCGTGAAGTCAAGACGCTCTTTATTTAGCACGCCTGACTATGCACTTCAGAACTCGCTCGGCACCATACAGGTGGTTAGGCTCTAGGGGCAATAGGACGATCCATCTTCACTCATATTTCCTTACAAAATGATTATCTATGGGCTTTGCCTAAAAATATATGTCTGTTTTGTGGGAAACAGTCAACCTGATGTGTAAAATAACGCAACACACAGAAACGCATCCATGCCCTTCCTCCCCTTGGGTCCTTTAGCAGTGGGGGCGAGTCACAGAAATTGGGGATGTGAAATGCTCATCTTTATTTTGCCTCTGAAGTCCCATTTAAAAAAAAAACCAGCCATCTAGGAATGAGTATTCTGTGGTGTCCTTTTCCCTCACTGATAAGAACAACAAAAACACTGGAAATTGTGATAATAAGCAGGAGCAACATCCTGAACTAACAAACTACATGAAAAGGAATATTTTATTAGTGGATGAAACCCTGATTTGACATGTGTTCCTTTCATCCTAAAGGGGGTAGGGGGCGGGGAGAGGGGGACAATCTGTATACACGAAATCCAATGGATCTGCCCTTGGCATCAATTCAGAGTCAGGATTTCGTGTTACTGCCCCATAGCAAGGGAGACGGCTCCGTGGCAGTGTTGTCCTCTAGTCCATTTAATGAGCTGGAACAATCGGAAATCTGCATTATTGAGACAGTTCTGTATGCAAGCTCCCCTCTGCTGCAAACAGGCACAAACTAATAGATTCTTTTTTTTCACCCCCAGGATAATTTCTTTAGTGCCAACACACGGAGCTACTAGAATCCTACCAATGAGCCATCTATCTCAAGGCAAACCTAACCTCAAAGAGACTTAGCAATTTTCAGGTCAATGCAGAAATTAAAGTAATACACTATGAAGTTTCCAGATGTAAATGAAAATTGAACCAGGTGCAGACAGTTAAAGTAAATCAGATACAAAGTTAGTGACACCTGCGGGCAGGTGCACCATAAACAGACCTTATACCACCCCAGATGAAAACCATCATCTGCCCAGCAAACCATGTCTTAAAACTGTGCCTTGAACATCCTTCAGAGAAGAAAAGCAAAATTAAATCCTGGGGAAACATTCTAATATGCTCTAGTCCAGTGAAAGGGAACAGGCAAAATTGTGGAAGTATATGGACTGCCCTTATATCTTTTACAGATCTTATTGCTCTACCTTTAAAATATATCAGGAAGCCATCAAGCTGCCTGTCTTAACTAATCAGAATCCCTTGCCTCCTTGGTCTCTCACCATAAAACTGCAGGAGCCCCTCACCACTGTCCCACTTCCATTCCTGTCTCTCTTCAAGAGACTATCCTACAGCTGCCAGGGTGCACCTTTCAAAACTGAAGGCAGACCGTGTTCTTGCCCTGCTCACAATTCTCCGTCTTCCTGCACACTTAGAAAAAGTCCCAAAGTCCTCACATGGCACCCAGCCAAGATCAGGCACCAAGCTCATCCTGCACCTCCCAGCCCAGCACTCTCCCCCTCTTACCGGCTCCAGCCACACTGACCCCCTTGATGTTCTGGGAACACAGCAAACGTGAGATTTCTGTTCTCTTTTTCTAGAACATTCTTCTGCAAGACATCCACGGGGCTTACTCTCTCATTTCATTGAGCTTTGCTCAAAGGTCATACCCTCCGTGAGGCTTTTCTTAACTGTCCCACCCTAAGCAGCATTCCCTGCCGTCTCTATTCCCTTTCCTTACTTTATTTTTCTTCCTGCCCATTTTCAATGTCTGTCATTTTTTTTTTACATAACTTTGTTATTTGCCAGTTTCCTACTTTGGAATATAAATGCCATGAGGGACGGACTTCCATTATTCTCCACACTATCCCCAGTATGTAGACTAGGATCTCACACCTACCAGGTTTTCAATAAACTTGTGTTGAATAAAAGAATGAATAAAGAAAATATAGTCTCAACTCTAATAATAAATGCCTTTCTTTTTTTTTAATATTTTATTTATTTGTCAGATAGAGTGACAGTGAGCAAGCACAAGCAAGGGAGCAGCAGGCAGAGGGAGAAGCAGACTCCCCGCCGAGCAGGGAGCCTGATGCTGTAAGTGATAGTAATAGCTCAGGAGTATAACTACTAAAATATACATATATATATGTATGTACTTAACTACACAGCCCACTCCTGTGAGGTAGGAACCCTGCCCTTAGGCTGATTACTTGACCCTTTTCCCGTTCTACCACTCTCTCAGAAATTTGGGGGGTTTTGTTGTTGTTTATTTTTAAAGATTTTGTTTGTTTATTTGAGAGACAGTGAGCATGAGCTGAGGGAGAGGGAGAGGGAGAAGCAGACTCCCCAAAGAGCAGGAAGCCCAAGGCAGGACTGGATCCCAGGACTCTGGGATCATGACCTGAGTTTCAGCAGATGCTTAACCAGCTGAGCCACCCAGGCATCCCAGAAATTTGAGTTTTTTTAATTAGGGATCCAACATCCCTGTAGCTAAGCAAGTTATATTATCAGGATTTCCAAGTGGTTTCTGAATACTCTTGAAAAAAAGAAATGTTAATGCAGAAAAAGGAATACATATGCTTTAGAATATTAACATCAATCAAAATTATATATTTTACATCATGTGGCTTTTACATAGATTTTATTTAACTTGCAACGCTTGCCTTTAGCTTCTAAAAATGAAAACTATTTTTAGCAAATTAACTACCCAATTATTGACTCAATTCTCAAATTATCAGTGTCATGGTTATCCAAGACAAGAAAAACTCTTTCTATACTGACACTTCATTTAGAGATTGAAAGGGAATAATGAACAAATTTTAAATCTAGTTATCTAAAAATTATTTTATCAAAGGATGAGGACATTACATACACGTCATCAATATTCTTAAAAGAACTCTTTTTTCCATGAAACAATTTACATAAAGGAATTTTCTCATTATTCACCAAACTAGAACATTCTGTACATGATTTGAAATTTTCCAGAAGAAATCACTTTCCAAATATTTGATATTCCTTGAACAACATGCTTGGGTAAATAGCTGTTTCATGCAATGGTGCCTTTCAGATTAAAAAAACTTAATTTTTATTCCTCAATGAACTTTAGAATGAAATTAAATATTTCAATGCTGTATTTTAACACTAAAGATAGTAAGAAAAAGAAAAATCACAAACTAACCTCTTCCATGAACACAGACACAAAAACCACACTCAAAATTTTAGCAAACTGAATCCAGTAATATATAAAATATCAAGTTGATTTTATCCCAGGTAATAAGTTGTTTTAACATGCTGAAATCAGGAACTTAATTTCTTACATTAACAGTCTAAACAGAAAAATCCTATGATCACCTTAATAAATGCAGAAAATATATTTAATGATATTCAATATTCATGATTTCAAACCCCAAGGAAAGCAGGAATAGAAAATTACTTCTTTCCCTTTATTAGATTATCTACTGCCCCCACCAAAAAAATCCTTCGGGAAATGTCATACTAAATGCAGAGAATTTCGCTTTGATATTAGAAGGCAAGGATGATCACCTGCAGCACTTCTATTCAACAGGAAACTGGAGGCCTAGCCAGGATGATGTGCATAAATAAATAAATGGTGCAAGGACTGGAAAGGAAGAAACAAAGCTATCATTATTCACAAATGACATGATTATGTTTGTAGACTATCCAAAGGTATTTATAGACAAGCTGTTAGAATAGGAGAGTTCTCTGATGCAGAAAATCAGCTATGCAGAAAAAATCAAGTACATTTCTATAAAGCAGCGTAAAAAGGTAATACTTCCAATAATATAATAAATAACAGGTGCTTCACAATAAATCTAACAAAAGATATGTAAGACTTCTGAGGATCTGGGGAAACAATTATTAAGACTTTTATTAAAACATTTAAAAAGACTTAGAGAGAGACTCAGTAGTGTAAAGATACCTATTGTCTCCAAATTAGTTCATAGAATCAATGCAGTCCCACCAAATGAAATCCCAAACTTTATTTGGGTGCTATGAAACCTTTTACATGGAAATGTAAAGGGCTCAGACAAGTCATAATTCTCTCAAAGAACAAGAGTTCCCTGTCAGATATCAGAATATTTTTTCTTCCATTAAAGCAGTGTGGTATAGGCATAGAATAGACCAACAGAATATACTAGAATGCTCAGAAACTGACTCACATTCAGAAGGATAAGTGATGCCTCACAGACATAGAAACAATAGTATTTTCAATAAATGAAGCTGGGATGATTGTATATCCATAAAAAAGAAATTAATTTTGATCTTCTCACATCACACATAAATTAATTTCAGATGAATTTCAGAGACAAATATGAAAGGCTAAGTTTAATACAAAAAATGATTTAAAACAGAAAATACATTAAATTGATTAAATTTAATATAGAAAATACATTAAATATAGTATTTAATATAGAAAATACCCTCATTCCTTGATTTCAAACTAAATTACAAAGCTATAGTCACCAGAAAAGTATGGTATTGGCATTAAAGAGATCAATGGAATAGAACGGAGAGCTCAGAACTAAACCCACACACACATGCGTTGACTTGTTTATGAAAAGAAGCCAAGAACACAGAATGGGGAAACGGCAGCCTCATCAACAAATGGTATCAGGAAAACTGGACAGCCACATGTGAAAGAATGAAACTGGATCCCTACCTTACACCACACATAAATATTAATCCACATAAATGGATTAAAAACTTGAATGCAAGACCTAAAACCATAAAACTTCTAGGTAAGCTCCCCCCAGACATAGTTCTTGGCAATGATTTTTTAAATCTGACACTAAAAGCAAAAGCAATAAAAGCAAAAATAAATTAAGTGGGACTATATTTTACTAAAAGCTTCTGAACAGCAAAGAAAACCATAATCAAAATCAAAAGGTAACCTATAGGATGGGAGTAAATATTTGCAAATTGCACACCTGATGTGGGGCTAATATCCAAATTATACAGAGGACTCTAAAAACTCAGTAGCAAAAAAAAAAAAAAGAAAACAGTGGCCAAACAATCCAATTTTACAAAGGTCAAAAGATCTGAATAGACATTTTCCCAAAGAAGACACAGCTAGTTAACAAGCACATGAAAAAATGCTCAGCATCATTAACCATCAGGGAACTGAAAATCAAATCACAATGAGATATCACCTCACACCTGTCAGAATGGCAAAAATTTTGAAAATTTAAAAAAAAAAAAGCAACAAGAAATAACAAGTGTTTGTGAGCAGTGGAGAAAGGGGAACCCTTGTGTGCTAATGATGGGAATGTAAATTGGTACAGCCAATTGTACAGCCACTATGAAGAACAGTATAGAAGTTCCTTTAAGTAGGGCGTCTGGGTGGCTCAGTGGTTTAAAGCCTCTGCCTTTGGCTCAGGTCATGATCTCAGAGTCCTGGGATCAAACCACGCTTCGCATCAGGCTCTCTGCTCAGCAGGGAGTCTGCTTCTTCCCTCTCTCTTTCTGCCTGCCTCTCTGCCTACTTGTGATCTCTGTCAAATAAATAAATAAAATATTAAAAAAAAAAAAGAAGTTCCTCAAAGTATTAAAAATAGACTACCACATGATCCAGCAATTCTATTTGTGGGTATTTATCTGAAAAAAAAAAAAATCTACTAACTCAAAAAGATATATGGACCTCATGTTCATTACAGTAATGTTTATAATTGCCAAAATATGGGAACAACCTAAGTAGTCATCAATAGATGAATGGATGGAGACATTGTAATATATAAACATAAACCAAAAATACAAAAACCAAGCTCACCATGACAGAGAACAGACTGTGGCTGCCAGAGGTGGTGGGAGGGGGCGAGAGTAATGGATGAGAAGGGTCAAAAAGAAAAAAGGAAAAAGAAAAAATATCTTCATGACCTTGGGATAGGGAAGAGTACCTTAAACAAGGTACAAAAAGCACAAGCCATAAAGGAAATGATTTATAAATTTGACTATACCTAATGTTTAATTTTCTGTTTATCAAGAAACACCATAGGAGTTAGAAAAGCCACATAATGAGAGAAGAGATTAGCTCTATGTATAACTAACAGAAAACTAGGATCCAGAATGTGTAAGGAACTCAGCAATCAATTCAAAGGTGGTCGACAACACAACACAAAATGGTCCACTTCACAAAAAAGAGGAAATCCATATGGTCATAAATATATGAAAAGGTGACCAACCTCACTGGGAAACAGAGAAAAGCCATGTAAAACACAAAGAGATAAAAATACACACCCTGGTTTAGAAAAAAAAAATGGTATGACAATACTAAGTGTTGACAAGGATATATGTAAACTATGAAATGCAATGGAGATAAAGAGAAGCATATCCCATGAGCCAGCGTGTCCCCTTCTTAGGCTGAAAGAGAAAGTCACGCTAGCATGCACCGGGATGCAGCCATAAGAATGCTCACCCCTGTGTCTTCTGTAGTCCCCAAACCGTTACCAACCTTAAGAAGTGGAAAAACACAGGGCGCCTGGGTGGCTCAGTGGGTTAAGCCTCTGCCTTCGGCTCAGATCATTATCTCAGGGTCCTGGGATCAAGCCCCAAATCGCATCGGGCTCTCTGCTCAGCGGGGAGCCTACTTCCCCCCCCACCCCCGCACCCGACCCCTGCCTGCCTCTCTGCCTACTTATGATCTCTCTCTGTGTCAAATAAATAAATAAAATCCTCAAAAAAAAAAAAAAAAAAATTGATTTATTAAAAAAAAAAAAAAAGGAGTGGAAAAACACAATGTCATATCACCATTCAACAAAATACTATATGGCAGCCGAATGTACTGATCTATAGTTAAGCACAACAAAATAAATGCATCTTGGAAACCGAATGTGAACAAAGAAGCAAGACACAGAAGAAGAAGATGTGCCGTCTGACTCCATTTACAGAGGATTCGAAACTAAGCAAAACCAAGTGATAATACATACAGACTGGCGAGATTCCTTTTTTTAAAGCAACAAAACTGTCACAAAAAACGAGAAGAGTGGTTACCTGGGGGAGGAGGAAGAGATATGATTCCAGAAGCGACCACAGGAGGCTTCAGGTAGGCTGGCAGTGTGCTGGCTTCCACAGGTGTCTCTTTTCTAATTATTCATTAACCTATACAACTGCAGTCTATGGGTTTCTTTTGCATATCTGTTGTGTTTTGTAATAAAAATGACTGAAAATAAATATGTAAATTTTAGAGCTAGGTTTCGGGATACAGTGGATAAAGGCTATCATAAACTAGCACGGTAAGACTGGAGAATGAGAAGAGTCAGACTGAAGGCAGGAGTGGAGAACACTCTGTTACTCCCTCTTCTCAGCCCCACTGGGCTCCCTCCACTGTAACACGGACCCCAGGAAAGAATTCCGGCCCAAGCACGCTGAAGGGCGCTCCACTCCGCGGTGCTGGGGCCCAGCCCTCCGGGTAGGTGCGCGGCCTCCTCTTCCTTCACAACAGCAAACAGAAGAGTGGGAGGAAGGGCAGAGAGCACAAGAGAGAAGGACTCGACCCCGTTTGCCTTGTTAGTAGCAACTGTCACAAGGTCACGAGCAAAAAGGGCTCACTGCGAAGCTACTTCTGCTTCCGGTGAGCCAACCGGGTAAGGAAGGCCCGAGCCGGCGCCGGAGAGCTGCCGGGAGAAGAGAAACCAGCAGGGGCCAAGGGGGCAGGGAAGGGAAGGCCCGAGCTCAGCGGGATGAGGAGAGGTCGCTCCTTCAGCACGAGGCCCCCCAATTTCCACATTTCCCACTCCTGACCCCTAGAGTATCTTCACCCTCCCTTCCTCCTCTACTCCAAGGCCTCTGCTCTCCTGAGCCCCTTTTGCCCCTCTTGATAGAGCTGGTCCCAGGCCTACGCTGAGGTCTCACCCAGGAAACCAGAACTGTCAGGGAGGAACATGGCTGTGGTCACTCCCTGAGCCCTGCAGTCCTCCCACAGCCCAGTCCAACGCTGGGACCCCTATGGAACTTGGCCGCTAACACATAACGCGTTTCATGCGATCTGCAACTTTGAAAATGACATTCATGGACAGCCGAAGTACGTTCTCTAATTAGGTTTCCTTGCTCCCTTCAAACCAATGATTTAGGCTCACACACACACACACAAAATATTTTGAATGTCCCTTTAGAATAGAATAGTATAGTAGAATACTATATATATAGAGAGAGAATAGAATAGTAATGACCTAGAAGCACAAAAACAAAATCATCTGCAGCATACAGAGGCAACCAGTAAGTCACAGATGACCGGTGTCACGTCTGCCCTGGCTCTCTGAAAGCCCAGTCCCCCCACGCACCACCCCAAGTGCCCAGGCCAGTCGTCCCAGACTCTCCCTTAATTCCATCCGCTCTCTGCCATTCCCCCAGCCACAGCCCTACCTCAGATCCGAATTTGTGGCTCTACAGCATGGCAGCCTCCTAAGTGCTCTCCCTACCCCTCCACTCAATTCCTCTAATTCAAGCTTTAGGGTCTCTGGACCAAGCCTCCTAATCACATAAGTCTGCTTAGAATCTGTACACCTCACACATACTCACTGACTCTCAGTGACTCCTAGAGACTAGAGCCATTCTGTCCAATCTACCTTCTCAGCCTCTTCCCTAGCCACATGGCTCCCCATGCCCAGGACTCCTACCACAGTGTCCTCCCCACCCTCCCGCCTGGGTGGCACACCACGGCCACTTTGGAACCCTGGGTGTGTTTCCGCAGCTCTACTCACCCTATACCTGCTCCTTCCAGGAATACGGCTTCTGCTGAGAACTTCTCGTCCTGATGGGAGCCTTCTGTTTTCCGTGCACCCACAAGCCTACACTGAAACTTTGCTTAAGGCATTTCGAAGGAGCACATCTACCGCCAAACTCTTAATTTTCCTCCCCAAGTTGGGGCTTCCCTGTCTCAGTGTATGGATCTACCCTCCAACTGGTCGCTCAGACCAAAAACGCTAGGAGTCCGGTGTGATGCTTGCCTTCTCTCCCGGCCTCATGCAACCTCTCCACAGCCCCGTCGGTGCCCTCTCCAGAATGCGGCCCAGCTGAGCACTTCTCTCCAGCCCCACCCCGGGGTCAGAGCACCCTCCTGAGGACCCGCCTTGTTTTGTGCCCAGCCCCACCCCCCCACCACTGCTCTTCTAACCCCTTTGCCACAAAAGAAGCCGGGAACCTTTTAAAAACATAAAAGCCAAACCTACGGTCGCCTTTGTTAAAGGACTCCACTGATAATCCATCGATTTTAAGATAAAATTCCTTACCTTTTCAAAAGCCCGAAGTACCACGTTGGCTGCATAATAGATTACAATCCCCTTAGGAACAAAATAAAACAAAACAACAGCAACAACAAAAGAGATGCCAGTTTAATTTGGCTGGGGTGAGAGCCAGGTTAAGTTTTTGAGCTCCTGCAGACATTCTGAACATGCAGCCTGGGGCTAGGAACCAGAAAACTAGGTGACTGACCCTAACTCCTTCAAGCCTCCTCTCCCTCCCACAGACCCCTCACCTACTGTGCCTTGTTTTTTGTTCCTCAAAGATATGGAACCCATTCTTTCCTGGGGGCCTGTGCAAGAGGTGTTTCTACCACCCTGTGTGTTTCTGCACCTTCTCTAGCCCACCCTGTAATGTTTACTCCTTCACACCTATCCGAACTCATCAGAAATATCAGTTTCTGAAATATCAGTTCACTGGAACAGAAACTCCATGAAAGTAAAATCCTTATCTGTGTTGTTCATCACAGACTCCCAAGCTCCTAGAACAGCACCTAGCACACAGCAGGCATTCAGTAAATATTTCTGGAATAAATAAGTGATAAGCAAGGGAACATAGGCAAGTCACCTCCATCTATCATGCTGAGCTGCGCGGTGCACGCAGGAGGACCTCGATGAATCCATTCCATTTCAGGAACTAAAAATAACCATTACATTACAAATTTGGCTCAGCTTGAAAGGTTATGGTCATCCTTACTGTAAATATCCTTTCCTTAACCTATATAGAGAGAATAAAATTAAAGCTGTTCTAAAGACCAAAATCCAACTTTCGAACAGTTCTAAAATTGGTAAACATCATACAACAAGACGACCAGTCCAGCTGACTCTCAGAATGACAAAATTTAAAATAAAGCATCCTTTCATTCTTCTCTGACATAAACCGTCACCTGTCTAGTTAACCTAGCATTACTGCTTTCTTGCCAGACTATGACCACTACATTCTTCGACATCATGTAAAATTTTAAAATTCAATCTTTTAACCTATATTTATGGCACTCATGCATATAATCAGGTCATTAGAGATATTTTTCAAATTCAAGTTTCTCTAATAATCAGTTTCAGTGAAAATAAACAGGAAGCCCAAAGGATAAATGAGAGATACTCAAAAATTATTTTCTCTAGCTCCACTTTTTGGATACTAAAAGTAGAGGCACCTCTATTCACACTTTAAAGAAATACAAGGCTGATCTAGTCTTTAAGCGCCCATTTCTAGTGATAGGGAGAGAATAATCACGATCAAAAAGTAACTTCTACTTCTAATGAGCTGAATGATGATCTCCAAGACGCATCCACATCCTAATCCCCAGGATCTCTGAACTCTACCTCACATGCACAGAGAGTGAATATTACCTTCTGTGGCAGAAGATGTGACGTTAATGATCTCCCGAGGAAGAGTTTATCCTGGATTGTCTGGGTAGGTCCTAAATGTAATCCCATGTAGCCTTCAAGAGAGACAGAGCAAATGCTGACACAAAATAAGGAAAGGCAATTTGATCAAGGAGGCGGAGCCTGGAGTGATGTGGGCAAAAGCCAATGAATGCCCAGAACTTCTAAAAGCTATGAGAGGCAAGAAATGGATTCTGCCTGGAACCTTCTCTGGGATTCTCCTTCAGAGTGAGCACAGCTCTGTTGACACCTTGATTTTAGACCTCTGGCCCCCAGAACTGTGAGAGAATGAATTTCTACAGTTTTAGGTCTCCTAGTCTGCGGTCATTTGTTACAACAGCCACAGGAAACTAATACACACTTCACTGAATTAATATATGCTAGACCTTATGAGAGCATGGCATGAGAAATTTGACCTCTACCAAAAACAAATTTTTGTTTCAAGGTAAATACATTTCTTTAACATCTACATTTTAAATATGTATAATTGAAATATAATCTCCATTTTGCAAGACAGATCTAAATCACAGTTCTCCATTCTCATTAGGATTTAAAGCTACTCAAGCTGCTGTTTCTGTAAGGTAATTTCCCATCTGGAAAGATAAGATGAAAATTCTTACAGGAATCCTTGTAGAGATAATGAGGAAAAGGATGATAATGGACTACCACTCAAAGATCTACAGTCTTTAAGCAAAAGTAGCCCTTTGAAGAATAGTTACTACGAACTCTCTTTCTAAGAAAGGGAACACAAGAGCTTGCAAGAGTGAGGCACTCAGCATGAGAGCCATTTGGATCTCAGGTATCTCCATTCTGGCTCAGAGCCCTTTGCACAGCAATGTGTTGCCCACAGAAGGGTGAGAATGACATTTTCAACTCACCCAGAGTCTGTTCTTTTTCCAGGAACAGGGCTGAATCTTCTCTGATGACGTGCAAACATCGGGTCACCTTTAAGGCTAAAGTGCAATATGGGGTTGGACGACAGACTGTGGCAACTCAACAGTCTCAACCCTCAGCTTGCTATAGGAAAAAAATTACAAACAAAACCCCAAACTTATGTACTGTGATGATAAGAAGCCAGTCCTTCTTTGCTCAGAACCAAATTTCTACCAGCACAAAAAGGAAGCCTTAGGGAACAGTAAACATCAATTCCTCAGCATCAATCAGCCAAGACAAGGAGTGAAAGGATCTGCCTGGAACCCATCCCAGGTAATATCAAACAATCTAAAACATCAGGCCTTAATGAGTGTGGGTCAGTACTACCATCTTCCCATTAAAGAGTACGACAGACAAAGAGAAAGTGTGTCCATCAGGACCAAAACTTTTAGCAACTGGAGTAAGAGGCAACTTTCTTAATCTTGGAATTTATAAAATCCCACCATATGCATCATACTTCCTAATGAAATGTTATAAGTGTTCCCTTTGGGATCAGGAATAAGATAAGGATGGCCATCACCACTCCCTTCAACACTGTACTCAAGATCCAAGCTTGTACAGTAGCACCCAAAAAAGGAAAAAGAAAAAAAAAAGAAACATTATAAGGAATTGCAAAGAAGAAATGAAATAGTCATTATTTACTGATGTGTGATTATATCTCTAAAAAGACCAGAAGAAAACACCGATAAAATACAACAATAAATAGGGGCACTTAACGAGGTTGCTAGATACAAAACTCAATATGGAAAAATCAATTGTATTTCAATCTACCAGCACAAACAGTTAGAAAATATTAAAAAATAAGATAGCATTGACTATATTATCTAAAATACAAAAGTACCTAGAAATGGATTTAAGAAAAGATGTGTAAAACCAGTAACTAGGAAAATTACACAATAAGACAGGGTTTTCTAAAAGTAACTCAGGTGTATGGATAGGTTTTAGTTTCAACAAATGAAAGGAAAATTAACTGAATACAATTATCACCATATCTTCTATCAACTGAATACAATTATCACCATATCTTCTCATCCAACCAGTGCTTTCAGGGGTTTTTGTGGGGGTCAGGGTTTGTTTTTTGAGACAGAAGGAGAGCATGCACATGAGCAGGGTTGGGAGCAGGGAAGACAGAGGGAGAGAGAGAAAGAAAGAATCTTAAGCAGGTTCTACAGGGCTCAATCTCTTGACCCTGAGATCACAACCTGCGCTGCAATCAAGAGTAGGACACTTAACTGACTGAGCCACCCGGGTACCCCCAAACAATGCTATTTGAAATCTAGAGCTATCTTGATAAGTCATGTAAGAATTCTGATCAGAGAGTGCACTGTAGGTTCTGGGGGTAGACTGGAATTCTTGTCATTATCCCATGTCTTAACCAAACATTGAAGAGACATTTGAATTTCCACACTGTCACTATAGTAACAGTGAAAAACAAAAAGACATTAAGTCCTTTAATGTTATAATAAGGATACAGAAAAGTTGTTAGAATGTAAGATCTAAGATGGTATTTTCTGAATATTTACAAAACTTGGTATTTTCTGGATATTTATAAAACTTCAGCACATCAGCACTCAGCCAATCCATTTAGAGTAAGTGGTCCAAACCAATGGATATAACCAGGGTCAATTCATCCTTGCACAGGAATTATTTAGAATTTCTGCCTTGTTTTTTTAAGTCATTCCCTTGTTGAAGCCTCCTTTAAATGTAGATGGAATGGACAGCTTCCCTTAATGTGAAATTTATCAAGTACACTTCTCAAAATTTTCCATTAGCCTGAAAACATCAAAAGTCCAAGCATCAGTGGTTAATTCCTTTGAGCTAAGACACTATGTCACCTGGAATCTATTTTCAAAAGGAAAACACTTTTTTTTTTTTTTTAAGATTTTATTTATTTATTTGACAGAGAGAGATCACAAGTAGGCAGAGAGAGAGGAGGAAGCAGGCTCCCTGCTGAGCAGAGAGCCCGATGCGGGACTCGATCCCAGGACCCTGAGATCATGACCTGAGCCGAAGGCAGCGGCTTAACCCACTGAGCCACCCAGGCGCCCAAAAGGAAAACACTTCTTAGAGGAGGTAACATAAAGCTACCACTATCCAGTTTTAACACCAAACTTAATTTCCCTGACTCACAAGCACGATTTGGGAGAACCTTCTGATAACAGAGAGGGGGAAGCACAGTACTTTGAGGGAGACAGATCCAGAGTACATGGCGCTACCATTAGCCAGATGGGCTGGCACGGCGAGGTATCCTGGAAAGTACAGAGCTAATGACATTGCAGTGTTATAGGAAAAGTGAGAAGACACTAGAAAAAGCAAATGCATCTGAAAATTGAGCTGAGGACACAGTTCTGCTATCAAGACGTGTTGAAGAGACTATTGATGATGGTACTTTTTCATATCCTGACTTGCACGGCTGATGACCTGTTCTCTATAGCACCCTAGTGGGCTATGGTAAACCCATAAAAGCAGGGGTTGAGTTTAATTCTCTTACAGACCCCAGAGCACAAAGAAAGCACTCTGAACCCAGCAGGCACTGAGTAGTATCACTGAATTGAATGAATTAAAAATTCATTTCAAAACAAGTAACTGAGTTCTGGGGGATATAAAAATTGCATTTTTAAACTAGAGCTAGCTTTTTTTTGTTTGTTTGTTTAAATTTTAAGTTGGTTGCTGACAATACCAAGTGTTGCCAAGGATATGAAGCAACTGGAACTGACATCCATTGCTGGTGGGAGTCTAAAATTGCACAACCAATTTGGGAAACTGTTGATTAGTGTATTCTAGAGATAAACATAGGCTTGCTCTATGACCCAGTAATTCAAGAACTGATATCCCCCAGAAAACACATACAAGGATATTTATTCATAGGGAAGCTTTGTTTGTAATAGCCAAAAATTAGAGAACACAAAATCGTCCATCAACAGAAGAATTGATAAACTGTAGTATGGTCATACAATAGAATATTACCCAACACCAAAAAAGAACACCACTGCTATACGCAGCAGCATATAATCAGTCTCACAGACACAACATCTTATCTTGACTTTTATATGAAGTTCAAAACCAGGCGAAACTCATCCCAGATGTTGGATTAGAGCAGAGGTCCAAATAGTGGTTATTTTGTGGGGAGGAGGCATTAACTGTGAGAGAGGGGTAGATAGGAAGCCTTTTGGAGGGCTAGATGTGTTCTAAATACTGATCTGGGAAGTGATTATACAGCTATATTCATATGTAAACTTCACTGAGTTCTACACTTAAGATTTGTGTACCTTGTATGTGTTTACACAAATTATGCCTTATTAAAAAGGTAAACAAGAAAAAAAGTTGGCTGTTTTCCAATGCTTAGTATTTGTTTTAATCATTTTAATTAAGGGAAGCCCATTTTCTTTAAGCATATCATTGCTGTTGGCTATAATTTGAATGTCTGAACACTTGAAAAGACACCAACCAATCAAATGGGGAACAGCACTTATCTCCCCTACACAGACACATACTGTCTGTCTCACCAGTTTGTTCCTCATTAACATCTAAAAGGAGCCCTAATCAAAATCTAGACATAAACAGAGAGCAAGAGGTAATGAGGACAGGCACAGAAATGAGCAGTACTTCCAACTTCATGGCAGGGTTTAAGGCTGTAGCTCACACTATCCCTGAGGGTTCCAGTAATTTAATAAGACATGTACAGAGATGTCTCTGATTCTTGAAGCTCTACATTTGATATGCATAAGACGCTCATCTGCTAAACTCTCTGTCTTACATGAGCCAGTCCCTAGCTAAATGTCTGTTACGCAGGGAGTCATGGAATTCTAGCATGAGAAGCACTTGAGAATTATTACTGACATAAGTCTGGTGTCTGTCTACACGGCACAAGTACAAAAAGCTCCTGAAAGCAGTCAGAAATCATAACCAGGGGAAGTCACTGTCAGCTGCCATCTTTCTTCACGGACTCCTGTGGCTAATATGGGTTTTCACTACTATGAGGACCGAACACTGAGGCATATTCTTATTTTGTAGGAGTAGTTTCATTTCTTACCAAATTGTGTTTCCAATGGATGATTAACCCCTCCCTTCCCAGATAGTAAATATTTCCAGAGTTCTGGTAAATTTTAATACTGGCCCAGTGAGTAAAACTCAATATATATGCAAAAAAGTAATAAACATATTTTAAGTTAATGATTAAAACAGGAAGAAGTTTTTGTGTTGTTGTTTTTTTTTTTAAGTAACGCCAGATGAAAATTAGCACTATCTGAAAAAAATCCTATTGAAAAGCCACAGAGAAATGTATTACCTTCAGCTTTCACAGTGGAAGCCCATGGAAAATGGCTTCAGCTATTTTAGCACCTGACTTTTTAGAGAGCTTTAAAGCAAACCTATAGTCCATCAGCAAACTAGGAATAGAAATCTTTGTTCTTTTTGCTACCAGACAATGGCAGCCTGAAAAGCTAATTTACAAGATGTCTGAATATCTTGGATGAAAATACTGTAAGTTTTCTGATAAACTGGATTCATTTCAAAGTATTTAGATTAAAACTGCTTGCTTTATTTTCACCAACAAAGAAGTCATTACATTATTCTTCCCTTTAGTTGACTTCCCACCTGAATGGGAATACAGTTATCATCATATGTCACATTGTAATTTCCTATTTTAAATGGCTAGATAAATCATCTACCATCAAGTGTTTTCTTCAAAAACAGCAATAAGAATAGAAATAAATAAAAGAATAGAAATGCTTCCCCTTAAAATAATAATCATATGTTCACATGCTTATTTAATTTTAGAGTCCATCTCCCCACCATCATTGAATTGTAGAGCCGTCTCCCAGAAGACGTAAATGTTTACTTATCTATAAAATTTTATCTTCCCTGATGAAAGAGATAAAAACTTTAAAATTCATGCCATTAATTTTCTCCTTTCTTGTCATTCTTCATAGATACGATGCAGTGGAAGAAGAGTAGCATTTTAGGCTTACCACTGATTCTAAGAGAAAAATCTCAGTAATTTTCAGAAGAGGTTAACACAGGAAGTCAAGAAAGGAAAAGGAAAAAAAAAGCAAGAAGATTCAAGAATCCCTTCTGGGAAAGAGCCTTACTGATGATTAAATCCCAAACATCAAAAGGACAAAGTCTTCTTTGGTCAGCAAAAGAATCACTTATATATATATGTATTACTCACAAAGAACAAGTTTTAATTCAATATATTATATTATTTCAATTATATATAATAGAATGTATAAATATAATATAATATAATATAATATAATAAATATATTAATGATATGTCATAAATATATTAATAATATATTACTATATTATAAATTAATATATGATATATAATAAATATATTTGTGATATAAAATATATTTAGTTATATATTATAAATGTATTTATAGTATATATTATTTCATTATTATAATATATAATATATATTACATTATTCAATCAATATATTATATCAATTCAATACAATATATTATTTCAACAGGTCACATTAATTGTATTTATCCAACTACAAATAAACAACTTTACCCTTTGGGTGGATAATCTCAGTTGCCAAAGTTGCAAAACACACTTCCTAAGCAAAGGAAGGAAACTGGGTAGCAAATACTAAAAACTGCATTTCTAAGGGCTCTTAAATGTTTACACAACATAAGGTTTTATTGTTTGAGGTCATTTATGACAAATGCCCACTAGGGTTTTTCAGGGACATGCATAACTAACAAATGACACTAGGTTTCATTCTGTCCAGGTTAACATAGACAACTTGAAATGAGATACAGTGGAGTACTTTCTCTAGAAAACTGCCACGGTCCTAAAAATCATATTTACAAAGCAAGAAGACAGGTGCACCTAGGTGGTTCAGTCGTTAAGCATCTGCCTTCAGCTCGGGTCGTGATCCCAGGATCCTGGGATCAAGCCCAGAATTGGGCTCCCCTCTCAGCAGGGAGCCTGTTTCTCCCTCTCCCGTTCCCTCTGCTTGTGTTCCCTCTCTTGCTGTCTCTCTCTGTCAAATAAATAAATAAAATATTTTTTAAAAAAAATAGAAAGAAGACAATTCAAGGGATTTAAAGTCAAAATTGTATCTGTTACAGCCTGTGGAAATGACCCTAAATGAGGAATACATAGAGGACACGGGATGAAATGAACAAAAAGCAGGTTTGCACCTCCCACCAGCAGGTCATGGAACAGGAAGCACTCCTACTGCGTCAGTGTTCTGAGGTTTTACTTTGATTTCAAGACATGAAAAAGATGAAGTCAGCTCGGTCCATCCTCTTTTCACCTAGCCAGACCCAGCAAATTAGCCCTTACCCATTCCTTCTGTCCAACGCTGACCGCCTGGGCAGCTAGTACGTTGAACAAGCACAACTATAGAATGGGATCAAAACAAAACTCCCTCAGCCCTTTTAAAAATCGATCAAGGGGAGGTGGACTTTCCTTGCTCCTGATGAAAATCTGGACAACGGCCAGATCCTCTCTGCTCACTCCTACCTCACTGAGAGTCACAAAACCATCTTAATTCAGAGATTAGACTTCCCGATTCCTTTTTGTTTTTTTAAAGAAGTGGGGAAGGGGGCAGAGGGAGAGGAAGAGAGAGACAATCTTAAGCAGGCTCTACGCTGGGCACGGAGCCTAATGTGGGACTCAATCTCACAACCCTGAGATCATGACCTATGCTGATTTCAAGAGTCAGGTGCTCTGACAACTGAGCCACCCTAGTGCCCCTTTTCCAATCCCTTTTAATAATTCATACTCCAAATCTGACTTAGATTCTATCCCCCATTTCCAGGGCTAGGCTGGATTCAGACAAGTAGTCTTGAGGAGGAGGGTGGATCAGGCTTTCTTCTTTACAGCTGCTGATCCCCTCAGAGGCTGGGATACACGGAAGGAAGAAGAAAAAGCAGTAGGAAAGTTCGTACTAAACTGGGTCCGTCAGCAGTTGGCATCCATTCCTGCGCCTGCCAGATACCTAACGCTCATTCTTCCTGTATGGGTTGTTTAGTGGGTTCTTGGGAGATTCTCATTGCTGGAAACCTCTGTCCCTTGACCTGGGTGAACTTATCTCTGTGCCATCAACCTCCGAAACCCCATTGGGTCTGGCATCTGTTTCCAGCCTCTTGCTCCTAGGGGCCCTCTTCACGGCCCAATTTATCTGACAGAATCCAAGAAGACATGCTGTTCTCCCATGTGTGTGGTTTACCTCTGGTGAACAAATAATAATCATTTAACCTCTCTTGGCTCAACAAACACAGTTGAGTACAGGGCAAAGCCCAAAGCCTCCAGCCAACCCTCCTCAGGCCACCTGAGGTTCAGGGCCCCACCACGGTGCCCTCCAGCTGCCCAGCCCAGGGCTGGGGCAGACAGCTGGCTGCGTCCACAACCCTCTCTCCTCTCCTTAGTTTGACCCATTTGGAGCTGGGGGCTGGTTTTCAAAACTGCCTCATCTGCCAACTCATATGTCTATTGAATTTGGATCCCTAGTGGAAAAGACAATTTTAAAGTTCCATCACAACTCGCCTGTGTAATTGGAGTGGCCAAAGACGCTCAACTGATTGAGAAATAAACACAGTGGTTTTATTTTTTCCAGGAACTGCTACCACCAGCTGCGCACTGTGTACCCTTCCTCCCCCTGGGAAGCGAGTGACTTTTATTCTCAGCCCATCCCAAAACATTTGATCACTCTGGGTTATTAAAGTGGTGCAGCATACACAATATCACCTACCAAGTACTCTTGTCTAAAAATCATTCATCTGAATCTAATCAAGTTTCTAAATCTACCTACTGGCTTCTAGACAATACCAGGGATAGGGAAACAAGTTCTTTGTCACCATTAGGAAGTAAGAAGTCAAGAGGGTGAAACTTCTTATAGGACAAATTCTAACAAATTAATGTCATGAGTCCCCGCCCTCTTGCCTGGCTTCACTCCCCTGAGGACGGAGCAGATAAAAGCTTGGGGGATACTTCTCCTCTGTCATTCGTTGCTGTTTTCTTTGCTGATGGCCTATTCTTTTAATGACTGACCCCAGTCGCAGCTGGTACAGATGGACAAGCGGAGACCCAAACAAGCCTTGCTGGCAGGGGTTTCCATCCTGAGCAGGAACGCCAGGGTTTGGTGGTCTGTTGTTAGATCTAATTGCATCTTCCAGCTGTCTCCTAGCTGGCAGCACCCTGTCACCTGGCATTGATATGAGGGCCTTTTTAGTCCACCTGGTCACCCATGCTAGTATTCCGTGTGAGCCAGGGTCAACACTGGCCTGCTCAGGGGGGAGATCCTGTTTGCATATTTCTCAGAAACCATGAATTTGAGGAAACAGCCTTGTTTCCTCTACAACCGGCTACACCACCATACCCTCTCTCACCACTGCTCTTCTTTGTGCTCCGTCAGCACCAGGCAGATCAACAAGTCCTACAACTTGGCAGGCATCCAATAAGGATCCCACAGTGTCTGCTTCTTGTGGACCTCAAGAATTGTATGAGCAATCCTCCTGCCCCTCTCCTCTACCTCGGCTCAGAAACATGGCAACCTCCAAACCCCGTTAGCCTCTCTGATCTCCTTTGGGAGAGAGGAGCTTCTTTTACTCATAAGGACTGTATGCAGAAGCCCACCTCCTTCTCGATCCTGGGCCTCCTCTTAGCAGCCGCTGGTAAAAGTTGGCCAAACGAGTGTCCTTCTCACACCAGGAAGTAGAACAGAGGCTGTGTGTGGAACTGGAGCACTTCGACTTCTGTTCTCCACAGGATACTAGCCCTGCGGTTGGGGCCGGGGTGAGCAGCCCACAAAGATCTCAGTGGGCACCTCCTGGCACCTGCAGCTTCTGCTGGGTATCAGGTCACCGTGCCAGGCAATGAAAACACAAGATGAGTGAGACCAACTTGCCCTGACTTTGAAATCACAAGAAAGGAAGCAGGGTACACATTCTGCCACTTCCTAGCTGGTTGATTTGAGTAAGAAAATGAAGCCAGAGGGACCTGGGGGGCTCAGTCAGTTGAGCGTCTGCTTTCTGCTCAGGTCGTGATCTCAAGGTTCTGGGATCAAGCCCCGCATTGGGCTCCTTGCTCAGCAGAGGGTCTGCTTCTCCCTCTTCTGACCTTCCTCCCCACTTGTTCATTTAAAAAAAGAAAAGAAGAGGAGGAGGAGGAGGAGATGCTGATGTGGACACTTTGAGTCTGTAACTAGCAAATGAGAGTGGTGTATGAAGACGACCCCCAAATCCTGAAGCAATCTCAGCCAACGACTTAACAAACCGACTGGCATCCTCGGAGTCCAGTCCTCTGCTACAGCTAACTCCAAAGTAAAACGAAGAGCTAGCTGTCGCGCACGGTAACTAGATCCCGTAGGTGCGGTTGCACTGAATGGAGCAGTGGAAAAAATTATGCCACAGCCCTCCTGGGCTTTCACTCAGCCTTGGGGCTGGGGCGGGTTCCAGATCAGCCACCGCCTTTTCGGATCAGGAGTGGGTGGGGTGCACCGGCTGCCTCGGAGGCAGCAGGTGCATGCAGGCTGCAGATGCTACCCTAAAATCTAGCCCCCCAGCTTGTCCCTGATGTTCAGAGTAAGAATTTATCGTTTCTAACGTTAACTCTCTCAAAAGCCCAGTCCTATTTAGTGAGGCAGCTGAGCATGCTGCCAGCTGAAAGGACGTTCGGATAATCGTACTGGACATGTGTCATGCTTTGGGACTTTGTGTACACCCTCCCTACGCTTAGGAATCTACCACTTATGATGCTACCGCCCAAGTGTCAGGAGACATGTGTTTTCCTAGCTTCTTGTGCATTTTGGGTTAAAAATCAACATCTGCATTTTACGTGACAAAAATTAACTTTTATTTAAGTCACTATATTTGGGAATAGCTTTGCCTGTACTCTAAGACACAAGCAAAATGAAGAGATTCCATTCTCCAGGATGCAGACTCTACTATCTCTGTATTATCTATGGATTCACATTTGCCTCTGGGTGTGTGTGTGTTTATGTGAGATGCTGACTCAGAGCCAACAGACATCACCCTCTCGCCCTGCCAGATACATTTCCCAAACAGCGTCAGCCCTGGCTGTCTTCATTTTCTCATCTCTGGGCCCCTCTGTCTGACTCCTACCTCCCTCTCCACTCAGACCAATCTTTCTTTCATGTTGCTTGCCCTCCACCTCTCACCTCTGGCAAACACCAATCTATATCTGTTTCCTGCATCTGTGAACTCAATTTTCCATTTGTTTGGGTTTTTCTTAGATTTCACATAGAAGAGATATATACAGCATCTGTCTTTCACTGTCTGACCTTTGTCACTCAGCCTGATACCCCCAAGGTCTATCTATGTCGCAAATGGCAAGATGTCCCTCTTTTATATGGATGGATAATATTCCACTGAGAGAGAGAGTGGGAGAAAGAAAGTGAGTGTGTTTCATATTTTCTTTATCCACCCATTAGTGGAAATAAGTGAAGGGGTCAGAAGGTACAAACTTCAGTTATAAAATAAGTAAGTCATGAGGATGTCATGGACAGCATGATGACTACAGTTCATAAATCTGAACTCTGCATTTGAACATTGCTGAGAGGAAACCTTAAAAGTTCCCATCACAAGAAAAACAATCTGTAACTCTGTGTGGTGACGGATGTTAACTAGACTTACTGGATGGTGATCAGTTCACAATACATACGAATATCGCTCATCATGATATACGCCAAAAACTAATAGAATGTTTATGTCAATTACACATCTTTCTTCCTAAGATCAACTCTGATATCCTTTCCAAAGCCTGATTGCCAAATCCCAAGAACAGTTTTGAGTCCTAATCTCACTTTACTTGTGACAGGGTCTATCCTGCCCATCATTCCCCCTCCTTCCTTACAGAATACTTCCTCTTGGCTTCCTCTCCCCAGCCTCTCCTGGAAACCCCCCACCTCCTGGCTGCTCTTTTCCTCTCTCTGCCAACGCCAACTCATCTACCTTATGGTTCCATAAGGAGGTTCCCAAAGACTGACTTGTTTTTCCTGTCCTAGGCAAGCCTATCTACTCTCATGGTTGTTTTTATCTTCTGCCTAAACCTAAACCTGCCTAAAACTCTCTGGGTTTCAGGCACATTCATCCAACTTCCTGCGTCACCTCTGCACTCAAATGTGTTTTTGGTTTAGCACATCCAAAGCTGACTTCCTGATGCCCCTGCCAAAACCCTCGTCCCACTATGTCCTCCATATCAGTAAATGGTGCCTACGACCATTCATATGTTCATGCCAGAAAACAGGGTATTACCACTGAAGCCAATTCTGGCTCATTCCCTTCTGTTCATTCTTTTTTAGATAGCACGCAAGAGCCAGGGGGAGGCCGCAGGGGAGAGAGAATCTGAAGCAGGCTCCAAGCCCAGCATAGAACCTGACATGGGGCTCAATCTCACAACCCTGAGATCATGACCTGAGAGTCAGACACTTAACTGAGGCATCCCAGAGCCACCATCTCTGTTCATGCTAATTCCAAAATATATCTTACATCTGTCAACTTGCTCCTCCTCTGACCTAATTGTAGCCCAACCCACTACATCCTTGACTGGACCCCTCAACAGATTCCCAACTCCTGCCCCTGCTTTCACCCTCGCTACTCGTAATCCACTATCCATACAGCAGCCAGGGCGAGCATTTTACACCACGAAACCCTGCCTCCTCACAACCCTGGAGTGGCTTCCAACTGCACTCAAGAACAATTCCAGATTCCTTCGCATGGCCTAAAAGGGTCAGCTCCAAGGTCATCTCATGACACTGTCCCTGGCCTGCCCTCCTGAAAGCCACATTTGCTCAGTTCTTCAGTTCAACAATTTCTCAGTTTTTCCAGTGACCTGTATTCTTGGTTCTCATGCTGTTTCCTCTAGAAAGCTATTCCCATTCTCTTTGTCTAGTTTATTACTTTTCAGTATGCAGGCTCCCACTGACACTTCCAAAGGGGAACATTTTCTACAAACTTTCCCCTAAATTTACCCTTTTATTCTTTTTTAATAATTATGTTTACTTTTCCTCTGTATAACTTAGAGTTTGTAATTAATATACAGCTGCAGATAGAGGGAAGAGAAACAAAAATACTATTTACAAAGGCTCTGCCACTAGACTATAAGATACCCAAGAGCAGGAATTATGTTGAATTAGTTCACAGCAATATATTCAGTTTCTAGCATATTTAATAATGAACAAAGAAAAAGCTAATGAATATAAATAGTATATATCATGACTTTAACCTAAAAACAGTTAAAATATTCTTCCAGCTTTATTGAGATATAACTGGTTATAATATTGTATAAGTTTAAGGTGTCCAACATAATGATTTGATAAATGTATATATTATAATATGATTAGCATAGTAAGTTTAGTTAACACACTTATCACCTCACATAGCTGCAATTTTTTTGTGTGTGATGGGAATTTTTAGATCAACTGTCCCAGTAACTTTAAAATACACAATACAGTGCTGTCACTACACTGTACCTCCCATCCCCAGCAGTGGACGTCTACACATTTAGACCACCTTCACCCATTTCACCCAGCCCTCACCTCAGGCAACTACCAGTGTGTCCTCTGTTTCCTTGAATTTTGTTCTTTCCTGCTCCACATAAAAAATGAGACTGTACAGTGTTTGTCTTTCTCTGTGTGACTTATGTCATTTAACATAATGCCCTCAAGGTTATCCAAGTTGTCGCAAATGATAACATTTCCTTCTTTTTTATGGTTGAATAATAAAACATTACACACACACACACACACAAACATGGACACACACACATCTACTTTATCTACTCATTCATGGATGGACATTCATGTTTCTATGTCTTAACTTCTGTAAATAGTTCTGCAATAAATATGGGGGGGTACTGATATCACTGCAAGATAGTGATTTCATGGGGTGCTTGGGTGGCTCAGTGGGTTAAAGCCTCTGCCTTCGGCTCGGGTCATGATCCCGGGATCCTGGGATCGAGTCCCGCATTGGGCTCTCTGCTCAGCGGGGAGTCGGCTTCCTCCTCTCTCTCTGCCTGACTCTCTGCCTACTTGTGATCTCTGTCTGTCAAATAAATAAATAACATCTTTAAAAAAAAAAAAAAAGATAGCGATTTCATTTCCTTTGGATGTACTTCCAGAAATGGAATTACTGGATCATGTGGTAGTTCTATATTTAATTTTACAGGGAAGTTCTGTACTCTTTTCCATAGCAGCCGTACTGATTTACATTCCCACCAAGAGTCTACTAGGGCTTCCTTTTCTCCACATCCTCACCAGCACCACTGACTTCTTGATAATAGTCATTCTAATAAATGTGAGGTGATACCTATTTGTGGTTTGGGTTTGCATTTCCCTGGTGATTAGTGATATTGAACATCTTTTCACACACCTATTGCCCATCTAAATACTAACTTTGGAAAAAATATCCAGTCAAGTACTTAGCCCATTTTTAATCAGATTATTTGGGTTTTTTGATATTTAGTTGTATGAGTTCCTTATATATTTTAGATCTTTACCCCTTATCAGACATTTGGTCTGAAATATTTTCTCTCATTCCACGGTTGACTTTTCATTTTGGTTGAGCATTTATTTTGCTGTGCAGAAGTTTTTTAGGTTAATGTAGTCCTACTTGTTTGTTTTTACTTTTGTTACTTGTTGTTTAGGAGCCACATCTTTAAAAAAAATCACTGCCTAGACTAATATCAAGGAGATTTTTTCCTCTATATTTTCTTCAAGGAGCTTTACAGTTTCAGGTCTTATATTTAAGTCTTTAATCCATTTTGGTTAATTTTTGTGAGTGGTGTAATATAAGGGTCTAATTTCATTTTTTACACATTAATATCCAACTTTCCTAGCACAATTTATTAAAGAAGACCATCTTTTCTACACTGAATGTTCTTGACTCCCTTGAGAAATATTAGTTGCCTGTGTATGTGAAGGTTTATTTCTGGGTTCTCAATTCTGTTCCATTGGTATGTGTGCTTTATACCAATGTCATGTTGTTTTGTTTACTATAATTTGTAATATAATTTGAAATCAGACAGTGTGATGTCTCCAGCTTCGTTCTTCCTTCTCAAGATTGCTTTGTCTATTTGAGATCTTTTGTGGTTACATACAAATTTTAGGACTTTTTCTTTCTATTTCTGTAAAAAATGCCATTGGAATCTTCATAAGGATTGCACTGAATCTATAGATAGTTTTGGGTAACATGGACCCATTAATTCTTTCATCAATAAGCATGAAGTATCTTTCCATTTGTTTGTGTATTCTTCAATTTCTCTCATCAAAGTCTTATAGTTTTTGGTGTATAGACCTTTCACTTCCTTGGTTAAATTTATTCCGAAGTATTTTATTGTTTTGATGCTATTGTGAGTGGGACTGTTTTATTTCTTATTTTTAGGTAATTGTTTTGCATTTAATGGAAACTTTGTTTAAGTGTCACAGTTAAATATGATATTTACTGAACATTTTTGTTAGCTATACCTTAACAGATTAGAAATGCTCCATTATTGTTAAGAAGCTTTGCATGAATGAAAGTTGAATTTTATTATATACGTTCCTATATCAGTTGAGATAAACATAAGGTTTTCAGATTTAATTGTGAATATGAGTAAATTACAAAAAAGATTTTCTTATGCTAAACCATCCTTAAATTCCTAGAATAAGGAATTCCAGCTAAGTTGTGATTTTTTTTTTTTAAAACCTTAAAGGATGCAGTTTGCTAATATTTTGTTTAGCAGTTTGCTAATATTTTGTTTAGCAGTTTTGTATCTATGTTCATAAGTGATTTCTTCCACTCTGTATCTACAGTTGACCCTTGAACAATGTGCAGGTTAGAGATACCGACCCTCCCTCCCCCCAACACACATGGTTACAAATCTGCCTATAACTTTTCACTTCCCCCAGAAGCCTTACCAATAATATAGTCAAATAACATCTATTTTGTATTTTATGGGTATTATGTCCTATATTCTTTCAGTAATACCGAACTTTTTCTTAATTTTTTTGGTACTTCTAGGTTACACAGTTTGTCAACAAGTTTTTTCAAATTATTTTAAATCTATAAAAAAAAAAAAATTTCCAGTACATTTGTTGACAAAAATCCACATTTAAGTGGACCTGCAGAGTTCAAACCCATGTTGCTCAAGGGTCAGTTGTATCTATTTTGCTAGCAAACTTTTCCCTTGTGATGAGAACTTTTAATGTCTACTCTCTTAGTGGCTTCCAAATATTCAATAAAGTATAGTCACCATTTTGTATATTATATTCCTATGACTTGTTTGGTTTTTTTTTTACTATTTTATTTATTTATTTGACAGACAGAGATCACAAGTACGCAGAGAAGCAGGCAGAGAGAGAAGAGGAAGCAGGCTCCCTGCTGAGCAGAGAGCCCCATGTGGGGCTCAATCCCAGGACCCTGGGATCATGACCTAAACTGAAGGCAGAGGCTTTAACCCACTGAGTCACCCATGACTTGTTTTATAACTGAAACTTTGCACTTTTTGACTCCCTTCACCCATTTCATTCTACCCCTAACCCCCACTTCTGGCAATCAGCAGAAATTTTTTTTTACCTCAAAACAGTTAAAATATGTGCATACCCTCTTTGCTTGAAGTAAAACCTTGTTCTGAATAAACAATACTTTCATATATATGGCATTCATGAGAACCCTCAGATTATAAAATAATTCCAAAACGTAAGGGCAATATCACACTAAGTCCCCCACTCAGAGCAACTACAAAAGGTGGACTAAAAATGAAGAAGGGTGGAGGGAGAGAAGAAGGAAAAGAAGGAGGAAGTGGAGGATAGGAAGGGCAGGAGAAGAGGTAAGCAGACAGACACAGCCCATAGCCTGGAGCAGTCTCCCTGGGTTGAAGAGATAGAACATGGAGGTCAGACCACCACTGCAGCCAGGACTTGAGCAGACAGTATCCCAGAGAAAAGGGAACCCCGGGAACATGAAGCAAATATGCTGCTCAGACTTTGCATTCAAGACACTTGCTGAATTTTTATATGACTTGTAAATATAGGAGTTGTAAAAGGAGAAAACAAGCAGAAAGCCACTGCCAAGAGGCTAAAAAGTTAAGAAGTTTTTGTCAATCCCACTCTGCCTGGGACTTGAAATTTAGGGTCTGACATGGAGCAGGAGCCCTGGCTTTCAGGTAAGACCCTTGATGGGCTATGTCTTAGGAGTCAGGTAAACAGAAACAGAAAAGCCTGAAACCCCAATCCAGTCATCATCATTGTTGACTGAATCTAGGGGAATAGCCTTATTCAACTGTCCACCAGAAAAAATTTCAGTCTTCTCTGAAGGAAGATAACAGTATCCAGAGACACCACAATTTTTCACATATGACATCAGGTACTTAATAGACAATTACAAAGCATGATAGAAAACAAGAATAGATGACCAAAAACTAAGAGAAAAACCAGATAATATACTGATCCACAGGTGATCTACATATTGTAATTATCAAAAAGGAATTTTAATAGAATTACAATCATAATGTTTAAGAAAATAGATTAAAAATAGAGAATTTTATCAGGTACCTAGAATCTATGTATAATTGATATAATAATAATTGAGATTAATAGTTCAATACATGGGTTTAACAGCAGGTGAGATACAGCGCAAGAGGAGTAGGATAGACCCGCACAGAAGCAGAGAGGGTAAAAAAACAACTGAAAACACAGAACAGAGCTGAGGTGGCACATTAAGCACAGATGAGAGAACTAATGCATGTGAGACTGGAATTCCAAAAGAAGAGAAGGGGAGAAAGAAGCAGCAGCCACAAAGACAGTCACCAGGAGGCCGAAATGGATTCAAGATATAGAGCTACAGATCCAAGAAGTGTACGAATCACAACTAAGGGAAACACAAATCAAACATGCCAAAGCTCCTCCTACTAAACCTGCTGAGACCCAAATATAAAGAGAAAGTCTTAGAAGCATCCAGGATTGGGGTGGAGGGAAGACTGCTAATGGCAGATATATCTGCCATTATATATATATATAACAGTATATATAACAGTACTTACAGGCCTGACTCAGAGCTTTGTTATTATCATATGGAAGTGTGATAACCTCTCTCACCCACTTTGCTATCAGGTGAAACGAAGGATGAAAGTTCAGACAATGCCTTGTTAAAGTCCCAAAGTTAAATTCCTTTTTTATTAACTTGAAGCAGAATTCTGCAAGATAACAATCATGGCATTCAAATTTTTTCTATCTTCTTTTGTTTTCAGTTTTAAAAACCTGCCAGTGTATAAAAAGAAAAGCTTTTTATTGAAGTTTGATGCTTCTCTAACTGATAAAATAAATAAAGAAAATACACCAGCACTGAGTATCAACTGTATGCTAATATATACTCATAATTTCACTTTCCAGGAACCCAAGGCCCATAAAGTAGACAATAAAAAAGAGTTATTGTCATGGCGTGATGAGACTGATCTCTTAACAGACAGAATACTGCTATGATACATACTTAGGAATGGTGAGCTCATCATCATTTCAAAGGATTCAGAAATTCATTCTGATTTTTTCAACAACTAAGAAAATTATTTGTCTTAGTTATTAACAGGAAAAGAAATCATATGCAAAAGCTTAAAAATAACATTGTGATAATAATCTACCAGCCCAGGGGCGCCTGGGTGGCTCAGTGGGTTAAAGCCTCTGCCTTCGACTCGGGTCATGATCCCAGCGTCCTGGGATCGAGCCCTACATCGGGCTCTCTGCTCAGCAGGGAGCCTGCTTCCTCCTCTCTCTCTGCCTGCCTCTCTGCTTACTTGTGGTCTCTGTCTGTCAAATAAATAAATAAAATCTTAAAAAAAAAAAAAACAATTAAAAAAAAATAATAATCTACCAGCCCAGGCTCTGTGGGAGCTATTTGTCTTACCCAAATGAAAATTGCCCTGAAAATGTTGGGACAGAAAAACAAGATCAAAAACAAAAGTGTCCAGTCACCTATCCCTTTCAAGAAGGCTATGGCTGTGACCAGGAATCACAGCTAGGAATCACATTCCCATTTATTGGGGGTTTAGATTCTGTCCTGGTGAATGATACCATAAAAGAAAAACATGATTAAAGTTTTCACAGATGGTTTAGAGAAACCAAAAGAAGAAATGTTGGGAGAAAAAAATCAATACTTCTATTGGAAGACCTTTCAAAACCTATAATGCACTTCAGCAATACCCTAGTATGCAAGTTGAGGAAAAGAGCCCCTGCTGCTCATTTCCCTTCAAGTCCGGACATTCTCTTTTAAAAATCCTGAGAGTATCTACTAAAATCAACATCTTCTCTAGCTCATGTGTGAAAGAAACCATCCATCCTCGGGAGTGATAACCATGACCAAGACCTGGCCAGCTGAGTAATTCAATCCCGTGGCCACCGTGACAGTTCAGAGATGGACATATGACCCAATCAAAGCTAATGAAAATCAGTCTTGGGGTATGCTGGAAAGACTGAGAGAGAAGGAAAAGGAACCCTCTGTACTGGTGGGATTATAAACAGGTGCAGCACTCTGGAAAACAAGATGGAGGTTCCTCAAGAAATTAAAAATAGAAATACCATACAACCCACTTGTATGGGTAATTCCACTTCTGGGTATTTTTCCAAAGAAAATAAAAACACTAATTTGAAAAGATATGTGTACCGCTATGTTTACTGCAACATTATTTGTAATAACCAAGATACAGAAACAGGCTGTCCATCAACAGATGAATGCATAAAGAAGATGCGATACAGACACTCTTATACACACACACACACACACGCACAGTGACACACACAATGGAATATTACTCAGCCATAAAAAGGAATGAGATCTTGCCATTTACAACCACTCTGATGGATCTAGAGGGCATTATGCCAAGCGAAGTCAGACAGAGAAAGACAAATACCGTATGATTTCACTATATGTAGAATCTAAGAAACAAATAAACAACAACAAAAAAATAACAACAAAAAACCCCCAGAAACAGACCCATAAATACAGAGTACAAACTGGTGATTTACAAAGGGGAGTGAAGGGACAGGTAAAATAGGTGAAGGGGATTAAGTGACCCAAACTTCTAGTTATAAAATAAGTAAGCCATGGAAATGCAAAGTACAGTATGGGTAATATAGTCAATACTATTGCAGTAACTTTGTATGGTGACAGAGGGTGACTACACTTATCATGGTGAGCATTTCATTATGTATATAATTGTGAAATCACCACACTATACACCTGAAACTTACCATGTCAACTGTACTTCAACTAAGAATTACATATATTATGTAATTATGAGATATATATATCTGACAAAACACGAGATACAATGAGAAAGAAAAAAATAAATTGAGACGCACGCTCACTCTTCAGCTAGACTTAAATCTAGATGCTGTAGCCTTTCTTTCCTACCTAAAAATGAAGCCAGTACAAAGAGCAGAGCCAAATGATCTAAGGTCCTGAATCAAAGAATCCTAGAAGCCAGCTGCACCTGTACCCTTTTTTTCTTGGGCCAGTGTAAGCAGAATGTTCTATCTTTTGTAGTAGGAAGAGTCTAAACTAGTGAGCTCACTCTGGAGAAAGGCAGCCATTCTAACAGGTGCAGAGGCACCTCAAACAGGTGAGAGGCGTCAAAAGACTTCTCAGCTGGAAGTGCTAGTGACCAGGGGGACCAACAGCCAGATCAGACCACAGTTGGCAGACTTGGACAAAAACACATGTGCTTCGGAGAAAACATTCCGCACTGCACAGAACCCAGTGTAAAACCAGGGAGTATATACAGTATCAGACCAGCCTCTGGCATTAAAATGAAAAGTAAGATGATTTCATTCCATTCTAAGAGACTCTTCCCAAAACTAATCAGGCTACCAAATGTCTCGATGCTTTCTGATAATAATAAGTAAGTGTAATTCCAAACAACATAATAGCAGAGCCCTACCATCAACTTTTCACTAAAATTATCAATCACTATCCATCCAACTACTTTGATTAGAAGCCTTGCTCGGGATTAGGCTCACCTGCAGGCATTCTGTTTCAGTTTATTTAAACTCTGCGTCACCTTCCTGCTACCTTGTAGAAGACAAGCCACATACCCTCCAAACTGGGTTGAAACTGCCAACAAAGAACCGATGATCACTCTAGAGTAACTGAGCAACTGGCATAACATTCCAAAGGCTTCCAAATTCTGTTGGCCACCTGCTCCTCCTCTGGATTTGAGAGAGCTCAAAGCAACGGGGCTGAACGCTGACAACTGTCACTCTGCTCAGCCCACAGCTTCTGGGGTATGTTTACGTTGCTTAGTTATGATTCAGTGACGCAGGAGAAGAACAGACTGGGCCAAGCCTAATAGTCTACAGCACTAATGGGCTTGGCTAAAGTGTTTCTTAAAAACATTCCAGTTAAAGGCGCCACTACCTATGGTAAGAGAATAAGAAGCCTTGTCTGCCACCCACCAGCCTTAGGAGTTTTAAGATCTCTCACTTCTGTACTTGGCTCATTGGCAGAATGTGAGAGTCGAATTAAATGATCAGCGTCCAGAGCTAACAGTTGAGAAATGTGTGATCTCTAAACCTGGAAGCTTATGGACATGTGCCTCCCGGGCAGCGATGTCTGGTACTCTGTCATTAAGTTACGGAGATAGTTAATATCATTCATGCTGCGATTCTGCAAGGCTATGGTGATTTTCACATTAGACTTTCAAACTGAGCTAAAATAAAGTGGGTTTTTTGTTTTTTGTTTTTTTTACCAAGTAAGGCTTCACTCAGATTTTGAATTAAGAAAAGGTTTAGGCTAATAGTTAACCTTGGATTCGTATTTATTTTACTAATGTTAGCAATCTACTCCACGGTTGATTTTCTATTTCCTCCAGGAAATTTTTATGCCATGATAAAGGTCTAGACATTTTTACATATAAAACACACTGCTAGTGAACACTATTAACTGCTTATTTGAAAACCAACTATTTATAAAATCAAATGAAATATAATCTAAATATACTCAGAAAGAAAAAAAAGAATGAATCTGCCACCATATTCCTTTCTGTCACAGAGTCCTTTCCAGAAGGACTGGTAATAGGAAGCATGCCAGGTTTCATGGCTAGAGCAATATAGAATAAGCAAGAAAGTGTTCGAAGGCTTCTCTTCATTTTCTTTTTCAAGAGCTTGTTATCGAGTTCATTGCACAGAAGATATCCAGGAGCAAGTGTGAAGGCACCACCGCCACGGGTATCAGGAACAGACGGCAGGAATAGCCTGGGGGTATCAAAGAGGACTTCGGGATCAATCAGATCTACATTCTGGCCCCCTCGTTCCCGAGTTGTGAACCCTTGGAAAACTTATTTCATCTCTCTGAACCTCTGTGTCTCATCTTTATTTTAAAGAACCAAGAAGTACTTCCAAGGGCTGTTGAGGGGAATAACGGAGGGAATTATGTATATGAAATGGACTACAGCGTGCTTGCAACACTCTCCAGACTTCACTTCCCTTTCCTTCTGACCTATCCGTAGGCGACTCATTTCAGACAACTACAAAGAGAGAAGGCAGACCAGTAAGAGGTCTCTCTCCCCAGCCACTGATGAACGGGAAGGGGGCTGCTTTCCATCCGAGTTGACAATCTCCAGTTAACTACGAGCATAATTTCTGGGGCCAGGCCAGGGGGCCACATATGACTGAAGAAAGTAAAAGACAAACGGACCTCAGCAATGCACCTCATCCACCACGGGCAAAGCTTGATTCTCTTGCTTCTTACTCAACATTCGGTTCTGGGGCTTTTCCCACATCACTTTCACAGTGTGGGGACATCCAGTAGACTCTGCCTTGGTTTCAGGGTCCTATGTTCTCACCTGGGCCCTTTCAGTTATTTTTAGTGGAAAAATCCACAGCCCGTGGATTCATCACATCCCTTCACTATCCCTGTGTTAATTCCCTGACTGGTTACCATAAAAACCCACTCACCTTCCTCAGCTCTTTCCTGCCTCACTTCTCATGGTATCATGAGGAGGAACAGAGATTCTAGAGAATGTCAGGCCATGAGATGTAAGACCAGAAGAGTCATAACAGAGAACATTTCTCCAAGAGAACACAAAGTCAAGCTCGCCATGACCCAGTTATCAGCTTACGGAGAAAGCAGAGTTCCAGGTCTGAGCGGCACCCCACTTGAGGAGCTCAGGAACAGGCCCCTCGGTGGGGCTTGTCCTCTCTCTGCCCTAACCCCGAGCAGCCTTCCCGCGACCTCAGAAGCACACCTGCACTGGAGCAGCACCGGGGTCCAGGTACCCCGCAACAGGGAGAGGCCCATAGGTTGAAACACTCCGAGCCACAGCTTTGCAGCAGTCTGTTTTCAAAGTGAAATCAGCTCCCTTCAGGAAACGTGCCCAACATCAAAAAGACTTGTGGAGGTACCTACTGCAACCTTAGGGAAAAGAAATGGAAACTAGAAAGTTCTTCCCAGCAAAGCAACTCTTAACCTTGGAACCTCTAAGACCCCTTGCAAGAGCTTCTCGAAAATGCAGGTAACCGGCACCACCCCTGGTACCCAGAAACTCTGGGGACAGGCTGGGGCATCTGTACATGCTTGTATACGCCAAGTCAAATGTTGAGAAATGCTGGCTTAATGTACGACAGCTAGGGAGATGGAAATCTAACTCGGAATTAGATTCTTTCCAACATGGGCAGTGGGCAGCGCCTCTCAAAGCTGGTTGGTGGGACAGGGTTCTTAAAAAGGCAGGGAAAGGGAAAGGGCTCGAAAAGGTTCTGTGGAGAAGAAACCTGGGAATGAGGAAGTTGAATTAAACTTCTGTCTTTACTTTAATAGGCCAGAATCTTTAATAGGCCAAGGTGCAACGTACCCTACAAAAAAGGAGTACATTTTCTAAGCTTATCTGATCATCAAAACAAAAACAAAAAAACCTCCTTTTGGAAAGCCTTCTACGGTATTAGTAATCTGGAAACCACTTGGGTTAGTGATGGTCTAATGTAATTGTCCCCCATTAACTGTTTCTAGAAGTTTCCTAAAGGACAGCCTGACAAACATACTCATTTCAAAAGCTGTTTGCATTCCTGCACTCCTGCCCCAGGGCTGAGTCCACCGGAGATTTCTTCAGAACCAGGCAATGAAGATCCTATTTCCCATTTTTCCCCACCTAGGATGTTACTCCAAACAACTCAACACTTGGTTCTAATTTTCATCCCTTGTGTTTTGATACCTATCAATCAGTTTCTTCCCCATAAAAAAAGTAACATTCTTCGATTTTTTATAATCAAGATGTTTGGCTCCTGTGGAGGCTCCCATCTGATCTTTATTTTAGGGCAAACCTCAGTTGGATGAAGACTGATGGATTTAAGGCCTGAAAGGGAACTGTAGTAACTGTTGCTGGTTTTTTACAGAATGTTTGTATTCTGTAGCACTGTGAATTATTCCAAGAGTTTACACTCCCAAGTTTCTAGTAAAAAAACAAAACAAAACAAAACAAAAACAAAAAAAAAATGCAGACTATATGAAAATATATCTTTAGCTCTAGCCCATGTTCATTATACATATCCAGTCATTCCTCCCTCCGTATCTGAACAACCCCCCCAGGAACAAAGATGGCAACAGCCATCTTTGGTGGGGCACAGGCCCTCTAGCGGTCCTGACCCTTCTCCAGAGACCCCTGCCACTGTTGCTGCCTCTGTGACAGCTCAAGGAGGTGGCCTAGGACCCGAGCCCTTTTTCCAATACCTACTCTATGAAAACAAAACTTTGCTCGTTGCTGTACAATTTGGAGACTGACCAAGGGTTAGGCCCAAGGTCTCACTTTCTCAGCGCAGGGTGCCATTCGGGTCTCATTAATTTTTCTAACACTCCTTGACTAAAAGAAATGGTTAATGGTGGGTTGTTGTTTTTTTTTTCCACTAAGCAGTTAGGTCCACAAGCTTATGAGTATTTATGTCCTAACAACTTAGTAGCTGTTCGAGAGAAGAGTCCAATGAACTGAAAGAAACAGAACAGCTTTTGCCTCATCCCCCACCACCATCACTGACCAAAGGCATGTGTGCCTCTCGCAGGCACTACAGTGCTTCTCAGATCTTGGGACCAGATTAGGTACCACACCTAATTTTGTGTAGCAGCTACTTTTCATCACAGTAACTGCTGAAAATGTGGTTTCCCAAAGATGTGATATCATCAAAAGGAGCGGGATCAATCTAATGCTGAAAGTATGAACTACCTAGTGGTTTGCAGGATGGCTAACAGAGATCTAGCATACTTTGCTTGAAAATTTACAATATTCCAAAGCACAGCTACGGATTCCCTTGGTACCCCAATGTGGAAACCACTGACAGGTAGAAGACTCTTTCTGGAATGTTTTGTAATCCTTCTTGAGCCTTTCAGTCACCCAAATACGTGTCAGGAGGGCAGGTTGGGGGTTAAATGACCATGAGGAAAAAGATGATACTTTCACCATATACAGAGAGGAGGCGGAGATGATGTTTCAGCCTAACTGGCAAAAGATGAATGTTGCTTCTTTCTTTGATGATGCCTCTCAGGTAGGGAGGCCTGATTTTTACCTCTTGGAGACTTATTGCATTATACCCTGCTTACCAATGAATAACAGAAGAATTATTCCATACACTGTTTATTTGATAAGATTTCCTTATGTAACCTTTCTGGTTTGGTTCGCATATTATTCTCCCCATAAGCTGCTTATTTTCTATGGATTAATGATTTGCTTGTAAAATATTTTGGCATTATTCACTTTGGGCTTTGGATGCTATAAATCTCCTCCAAACCAATGTTGTAATAAGGTTTGTAACTTTGAATAATCAGAAAAATAGCTATGCAAATTAACTAGATCCTAGTAGAAAATAGATCTAGTTGACATAATAATTTCAATTTTATGTATTTGAGCTTCAGCTATGAAAAGACTTTCTTAATAAAAATCAGGGGATATTGTGCAAATCAAGGTAGCTTTAGAATGATAACAAGAAGCTCCCTGCTCTGCCCAGTGTGCAGATTTTGGTGGACAGCTTTCCCATCAAACACACCTAGCCTATTCCAAATGAATCAGAAAGCATGTTACAATCCTGAAAAGGATGGAATGGCATGGAATCCACAAAAAGCCCCAAACTGAATACAGCAGATCTCTGATCCTGTTCCCAGCCCATCTCTCAGAACCTCTGTGACCTGGACTAAGCTTGTCCATGACATGGAAGTTACTCAGCATTCCTGGGCCCACTCAGTCATGGTGTCAGCCAGAACTCCCAAACACCCTTTAACTACCATGCTTGAATCAGATTTGAAACCAGTACTTGTTTAACAGGCGAGAAAACTGAGGCTCAGGGACATGAAGAAGTCATCGCAGGTCATGGGTAGCTAGGCTCGGGGTTCCCTGCCTGCCTGCCCAAAATTCACGCCATGCACAGAGCAGCTGGATCCATTTCTTTCTGCTCTTCCAATCCACAATTCTTGTGATCAGAGAAAGCAAGGATTTATAGTAGTCCGTAAACCTCAGAAGAAAATAGAAATGTCAAAAATCCAGTTATCTTGCTAAATATCTGGCCTCCGAATAAGAGCTTCATGAGGGCAGGAACTTTCACCTCGTGTTCACTTCTGTATTTCCAACTCCTAGAATACTGCCGAGTGCCTAGGAGACACTCAACAAATTTGCTGACTGAGTGCACTGGCATACTGAGAAAGGGTAACGATTGTGGGTAGTATTTATATTAGGTAATCAACATTCTGGAAGGAAATGAGTTACTGGATTTTTTAAAGTCTGCTTAGAGGAACTTTATTTCATGTTCCTCAGAATCAAATAACAATTTAGAGAAATAGTGTCTGTGCTAAGTTCTCACAGGCTAGGATCTACTGAGGGTGGTATTATAATGTCCTTGTTATCCAATGGAGTTATCCTGCTTATGACTTTTTGTCATTGTTGCCTATTCGAAATGCTAGTCCCATAGGGCATACAAGTATGAAATAAATCAGAGCCAGAAGTCTACCGTTTGGGTTGAGGGCTTCAAATTTGGACTCCCAAGGGGGGAGACACAGAGAAGAAAGCCATGCCCCTGGATAACTGTGGCATTCTTTAAACCGAGGTTGGATAGGATCTCCCCCCTTCGAAGGATCTCTTCTGCAGTGTGGGGGATTCACGCCCCTGCCACTGACTCCTAGAACACCAGCATGTGGGGCTTCGACAGCATCATCTTTTCAGAACAGTCTGAAGTATTGCTGAGAACGTGACTCCACTTGGCAACTTTATCCTAAGATATTCAGTCATGTGTGCACTCATTTTCATCCACAACTTGGTAGTTAGTTATCACTTACATTTGTTCATCCTGGGTCCAAGTTAGACAAGTGCTGGGTTGTTGAGAGTAGCATGCTAGTTGGGGAGAAGCAGGAAACAGGATGCCCTCACCTGGTTCTAACCTAATCAGCTCAGCTGGGGACACTGGGTGGAGGGCACTGGTGGGGTATGCTGTAGAGATGGCCAGGAGTCTGCAGCCCCAAAGAGTCGTGTGAGCTGGGGGAGACAAGTTGGAAAGAAGCAGGAAGTGGATGAAAGTTCATCATTTGGACCAGAAGAAATAATACAGAGGTATAGAGTGAAAAAACAGAGAGTACAGAATGCTAGGGAACACCAATATGTAAGTGATGGGAAGGGGACTGTGCAGGATCAGCCAGACAAGTAGGGAAAAACTATAAGAGCTTATTGTCACTTTATGTAAGCCAAGGGAAGTTAGAGTTTAAAAGACAGTAGTCGGGGCACCTGGGTGGCT
Source organism: Mustela nigripes (assembly GCF_022355385.1). NCBI lineage: Eukaryota > Metazoa > Chordata > Mammalia > Carnivora > Mustelidae > Mustela > Mustela nigripes. Next base: position 38,737,384 of record NC_081574.1, on the reverse strand, counting down.
CAGTGGGTTAAGCCTCTGCCTTCCGCTCAGGTCATGATCTCTGGGTCCTGGGATCAAGCCCCACATCATCCGGCTCTCTGCTCAGCAGGGAGCCTGCTTCCCCCTCTCTCTCTGCCTGTGGCTCTGCCTACTTGTGATCTCTGTCGAATACATAAATAAAATGTTTAAAAATAAATAAAAATTTTAAAAAATCAAAAAAATAAATAAAAGACACTGGTCAATGCATCAAATGATGGAGAGAAGGCAGGCAATGGTGATATCCATAATCTGGCTTCCAAGTACTAAAGATAATAATTAAGATGCCATGAGTCAAATTGCAGTGAGATGAGCAATAATACGAACTCGAAACCCACCACACGACTTCAGGGCAAGAAGAGCTAGATGATGAAAACAAAACAACCCTCACCTGGTCACCTAATCCACATTCCAATTTTAGGTCAGGATTCCAATCAGGACAATGGTACAATGATCCAAGGCTACAGGTAAGTGCTTTATTTCACTTGGTTATAAAAAAATTATCATAAAAGTCAAATGCTATTAATTTAATCCTTTTCTCCCTCTCTATCAAGACCTCTATTCCTTGGCATGGATCCCACATGCTTGGGACTAAGTTGGTTATTCACATGTTTTATAAACATAGAAAAACACATTTAATGATAGATACAAGTAGCCCTGGCTGCAAGTCTTAATTATATATGAGATTTTGGTTCTTCTATCAATTCTGGGGCATTCTTCCAATATATACCTTTCCTGTTTCTTACAAGCAAAAATCCTAAATAATATCCAACATTTTAATTTGTCAAGAAATAGAATTTTAAATATTAATTATCATTATAGTCTAAAAGAATATATTTTAAATATTAAAACATAAGAAAAAAGACCAGAGCCTCAAAGTGAAGATTATTCCTTCAGAGTGAGTATTAATTCTTTGAAAGACATCACCTTACTGTTCTCATTTTTCTGCAGATGACTGGCACATTCACCAGAAACTGAATTCCAATTCCAAGAACTGACACTTCATAACCCCAAAGTGTATTTAAAGTCTAACTTGTAGTAAAGTCTCATTTGTTTGTTGAGTTGAAAATATGCAACTCCTTACTAAAAGATTTAAGTGTAAATATTAATATTTCTAATTGCCACATATTTTTAAGGAGCTTTAGGGAAAAAAAAGTTAATGTAACAATTTGAATTAGATGGTTTCCTAATATTAAAGAAGAATTTAGTGTTTTCTGATGGCCCTAACCATGCAATCCTGTCTATAATGTTAAAAAATCCGGGACGCCTGGGTGGCTCAGTTGGTTAAGCAGCTGCCTTCGGCTCAGGTCATGATCCCAGCGTCCTGGGATCGAGTCCCACATCGGGCTCCTAGCTCAGCGGGGAGCCTGCTTCTCCCTCTGCCTCTGCCTGCCATTCTGTCTGCCTGTGCTCGCTCTCTCCCCCTCTCTCTCTCTGATAAATAAATAAAATTAAAAAAAAAAAAATCTAAGTAACAGGGCACCTGGGTGGATCAGTTGGTTAAATATCCAACTCAATTTAGGATCAGGTCTTGATCTCAGAGTCAGTGAGAATGAGCCCCACATAGGAGAAGATTCTCTCTCCCTCTGACCCTTCCTTCTACCCCCACCACCCACCTCCCCAAACCTCCCCTCATGTCGGCTCTCTCTCAAAAAAAAAAGAAAGAAAGAAAAATCTAAGTAACAACTGAGCTAGAAGTTTCCACACGGTTATAATTCTTTCCAGTGCCCACCTCCATCTCTAATTTTCATCCCCACTTTTCCCTCAAACCTTTACACACAGCTCCTGAATTAGATCCCTGCCTTCCCTCCTCCACAAACATGTCCCTAGGCTGACAGGATTCGAGTTTCATTTTAAATTCTTCAGGAAAGATATTACACACTGGGTCAGAACCTTTGAGTAAAAACAGAACTGTTTCCTGGGTGTCAGGTGAACATTTGAAATTGTGCTCTTTCAAGCACCAGAATGTTATTTAGTTTTAGAGTCATGATTTTTCACATAAAACATCCATTAGTGTGATGGGGCGGGGGGAAAAAAAAAGACTGACTCCTTATGAGCTGGCTCCTTATGAGCAATCAGATGAAAGCCTGGAGTCTTGTGACAGAACAAACATTTCTGCCCTTAATCATATAAGTAATTTTTTAAGTGTCATACAAGTATTTCTAGATGAGCAGTAAAATCCTATTATCTTTATTGAAGAAAAACAGGTGAGAAAGTGGATAATTTTGAATCAGATTTTAACTGCAAATGTAGGCAAAGATAAGAAAAGGAATAACAAGGTCTGGAAGTAAAGCCCAAAGATCTTATCAATGTAAATCTGGTCTGTTTTGGTTACATAATACATGTTAAATAAAAAGTGATTTAAAGACCTGAGCAAATGAAAAATAAAACGTAAGGAAGAAAAAGTCCCCAAATCAAAGAAATTCAATCTTTTTTAAAGGATTAATTATCTTTTTGTTTTGACTTTTTGTTATTTTTAATTTGGTAAGACACATATAAAAGTCACCATCTTGATGATTTTTAAGAATTGTCATATATCTATTTGAGAGAGAGAGAAACAGAGAGATAGAGAGAGCATGAAGAGGAGCAAAGGGAGAGGGACAAGCAGGCTCTGTGATGACCACAGATCCCACCTCAGGGGCCCCAGTCCCAGGACCCCAAGACATGCATGACCTGAGCTGAAACCAAGAGTCTGACATTCAACCGACAAGAGCCACCCAGATGCTCCTGCCATCTCAATGATTTTTAAGTATATAGTTTAAAAGTATTCAGTACATTCACAGTATTGTTCAACAAACCCCAGAAGTTTTCGTCTCGCAAAATGGAAACTCTACCAATTAGACAACACTGCATTCTCCCCTCCCCCGCCCCTTGCTGTCACCATCCCACTTTCTGTCCTTATGAACCTGAAGACTCTGGATACCTCACGCAAGCTGAGACCTACAATATTTCATCTTTTTTTTGTAACTGGCTTATTTCACATCCTGTCCTCACGGTTCATTCATGTTGTAGCGTGTGGCAGAACTTCCTTCCCTTTTTAAGGTAGAATGCTATTCTGCGATGTGTATAGTCCACATTTTGCTTATCTGCTTATCTGTGGATGGCCAGGTATTGCAGCCAGCCTTCTTGGACTTCTGTTTCTAACACATGAAACTAAGTGGGCACTGATGCTGGAGTCAGAACACTTGGGTTCAAATCCCTCCCCTCCCGCCTCCATAGTAGCTCTGAAAATACGCAAGTTAAGACAGAAGAACGTAAAGGAAAGGTAGGTATACCACAAACCACTCAGCAAATTAAAATACTGACACTGCAAGTCACCTGGGTGACTCAATCATTAAGCATCTGCCTTCAGATCAGGTCATGATCCCAGGAACCTGGGATCAGCCACACATCGGGCTCCCTGCTTGGCAGAGAGCCTGCTTCTCCCTCTACCACTCCCCCTGCTTGTGGTCCCTCTCTCGCTATATCTCTTTCTGTTAAATAAATAAATAAATAAATAAATCAAATCTTAAAAATAAACTAAAATACTGACATTACTAGGTTCTGACGAGGGTTTTCGATACCGCAAAGTCATCCAAACACCTGTTTGTGGCTACAAATAAGGACAAACACAGGTGACGTGCTGAAACTGCAGAGACTGAGCCTCCTCTGAGGATAGTGCTGGCCACGGGACAGCTGTCTAACTGGTAAACAGCAGTAAACAGTGGGGGAAATAAGGTGATGGGGGCACAATGGCCCAGCCCCTCAGTTGCTGGGGCTCAGGAAAGGTCTTCCAGGGCCAAGTCCTAGACAGGAAGGGAGTCTGGGACAGCAGAACCAGCCACAGATGTGAGAGGCTGAAGCACAAGCTTGGGAGAGAGAAACTAAGTCGATGGAAAGGGAATCTCAATAAGCAGAGCCCCAAAAGAGAACAGAAAAGACAAAACACAAGGCCTAATTAAGTGTCAATCAAGAGAAAGAAAGGATAACCCACTAGAAGGCATGCATCACTCCGTACCCATTCTGGTGCCAGTGTGAGTCTCCCGGCCCAGGCTTGCCTGGAGTAGCTTCGACTGCTGAAAACAAATTGTGGCTCAGGAGTATAAATTAAAATTGCAGCAGCGAAAGCTGACACTCATTAAAAGCTTACAGACTTTGTGTCACACTTCATGCCATTAAATGGAAATGTTTTAAAAGTTGAAAACATATCCAAAAATTCATAAAACACAAACTACTCAAGTCTCTGTTTTTTCAAATATGAGCAACGTGCCAAGTTCCTATATGGTAGCTTCATATTAGTATTTACTTATCATGCCCACTTCACCCCAAAAAGGTCTGAACCAACCACCATCTTATGTTACCTGGTGGTCACGTTTCAAGAGCTCCCGGAACTGTAAAGGACCTACAAGTTTATCTGTCTACAGAGAGAGTTTCTATGCCCCCAGACACTCCCCAAGGAACAGACTAGACCACCAACATGAGAACGGAAAGGCTTGTGCCCAGCTCAGAGGAGACTCCGAGAGACCCTGGGATGAAGAGCTGTGACCAAGCAGAAGCATTGGGCAGGGACCAGGAGACATCCTTTCTTCACTCTTCCACCTACTGACTGGCCCTTCCACTCCTGTCATCAGGGCCTCCTAAGAGCTGTTTCTGAATGCTGGTGATGCTCATTGTAGGAACTGGTGGTGACGGGTGAGTAAAGTTCCCCAGGAGAGCAGCAAGGAAGAAAATAGGGCAAGCAGAAAGAGGAGTGTGAAGACCACCAGAGCTTCCACATGCACAGTGAGTGGGGGAGAGGCAGAAAGTAGAAACGGAGCAGGTGTGATCTGGAGCACACCTTCCCCTCGTCAGGAGGAGAGGAATTAGCATGTGTGGAAATGCCACACACTTCTGGGTAGGGAGAGACAGGAAACATATCAACAGGGCACGAAGTAGGGATGACAACATGGCGGGCAGCAGCGGAAGGGGAAGAAACGGTGTGGGGACATAGGCTCTGCAAAGAATGTGTCTGCGACACCAGAACATCCTTATTGCCAACGTTTTATGGTCCATATTTTAATCAACAAGTGAACTGTCCTTGCTTGAACTCCATGCTCACTAGGTGTTGGTGTGGCGTGTCTGCCACCAGAGGAAGAACACAACCCATCACTCTTCTCCCAAGTCACATGTTTGTTTCTTGCAAGTCTGGGGAAGGACCACTGCTGAGGGACAGTCAAGTCCCTCAGTCTAAAAAGGCCTCAATCCGTAAAGGGACATCCCTGGAAGAGTGGCTTTCCCAAGTTGGTAGTGACCAGGTAAAGCCTTGGCTCCTTAGCAGCTTCCCCTCTCTCTGCCCAGGGGTCCACAGCACTGTGAGCACCACTAAAACCCCACTTGGGCTGCAGCTCCACCCGTTGGCCTCCCAAGCCTTACACATCTTGCTACTCTAACAGCCTTGGACTAGAGCACAAACATCCTATAACTTTGCATTTACCCAGCTTGACCTTAGTCAGCTTTCTACCGCTTCTCTATTTTGTAAAATTGACTTGGCTCTTTTCTACTCTTATCTCAAGATTTTAATAATTAGGGTCTACATGATGTTCTACTGACACTGTTTTCTACATCATCCAAGCCATCCCCCAAAACATGAAACATCCTGAGACCAAAGATCAGAATAATTTCGTATGTCCCTCAAGTTGGCCCTGAATTGCTTAGGCCTGATAGCCACATGACTTTCTACTCAGAAAAGAATTGGTGAAGAATTATTCTTTTATTTTTGTTTGTATTATCAATTTTTGGCCAAGGTCATTTTTATTTTTCTATTAATAGTAACTCAGTTACAATCCCTTTTATACTCCTGCACACTCCATTGTTTTAATGCAAAGCAGTTCATTCATGTAAAATCAAATCAGATGCTTGAGTTCCATTCTTTCATTTTAATCAGGGTGACAAAAGTAAAAACAAAACAAAGCAAATCCTGAATAAAACCTCTACAGAAATTTGTTAAATGAAGAGGAAAGGTGAGAGGGGCTTCTTGAAAATGCACATATGCTGAGCACAGCTTACCTATTTTTACTGTTATGTCTGTTGAGCCATTTCTAAAGAAAACTAGAAAAGGTTTGCTCTGTTGAAGACAGAAGTCATGTATACAACTTCAGATTTCATACTGTTGCATTCCAACATTAATGATGTCCCTAAGGTTCTTGCTTTTTTTAAGTTTTAGTCTTGCCAAATGTAATGAAATATCTTATCGCAGTGAAACTCAAAATTACTGGTTATAAGAGAAGACTTACAACAATGTTCCATAGCTTTATATTTGTCCCTAGATGAAAACCAACCATATAATCCATTGGGCTACTATTCTCCAAGATTCTAGAAAGTATACCCCTATGATGTAAGTTAGAAATGAAGGTCGTTCTTCAATTTCCTAAACTATTTTACTTAAAGAACTATTTTGTGGCACAGTCAGAATGATGATGCCCATTTGATTACGGGCTAACTATTTGAGAAAGCTGAATAGTCTGTCACAACTTCCAAAAAGAGAACAACTCTTCCTACTCAAGCGAATATTTTTAAAGAAGAATTAAGTCATTCTTCTAACTACGTTATTGGTTTAAGTCACTTGCCACCGTGAGAAGAAAATTCTAAAGAAGTTGGTAACATTCAATGCACATTATAAGCTTTCCAAAGTGAATAAAAAGATTCCAGGCAGCCAAATAATTTAACTACTTTGAAAAAAGTATTCATATCTTAAAATAATAATTTGTTGTTAGCCAAGCTATTGAGAGTAAAATGAAGTTGGACACATTTCCAACACAACCAGAATACAGAATACAACGCAGACCGGACCAAAGTCTGTTTCTTCAGCCATCTCCGATGACCAGACTCGCTTACCTGCAAGTATGAGGAGAGAAGCTGAGCCTGGAGCTACATCGTTCCTCCTCTGGGTGAAAATACCTGGGCTTCTTCCCGTGAAACGGAAAGGAATCTAAAACATAAGAAAATAAAATAAAGTAAAATAAAAATAAGAAGTAGGAGCCCCCCGTGAATTCTCATGTCTCCGCTCTAGGTGACATTACAAAATGGTAGAAATTTAAATCGTTTAGGATATAAAATACGATTCACCCCCCACACCCAGGACGGTGTTTCCCCCTCCCTATTGTAATGGATAAAATACAAAATATTTGTACACACGCGCGCACACGCACACGCGCGGTTTCAAACAGACGGCTGAAGCCCCGCTGGAGTGCGCGCGAGGGCCGCCCCCCGCCCGAGAAGAACCCCCCCCCCCCCCCTCGGAAAGCCGACCTAGCCGGAGAGAAACGCGCCGGCTGCCCGCGCGCTGCTCCTGCACCCGCGGCTCGGCTCGCGCTCCGTCCGCGCTGGAGTCCCTGGGCGTCCAGCGGGGGTCAGGAGCGAAAGGGCCGCTCCCTCGGCAAGGACCGCATGCGGCGCCACCGCTTTTTTCTTTTCTTTCCTTTTTTTTTCCTTTTCCTTTTTCTTTTTTTAATGTGTTCATGGAACGCAATGTTACAAAAGAGCAAATCCTCCTTCAAGTTCCGCCCGAGGGGCGGAAAGGGCGCGCGCGCTCCGGAATGGTCCCGGGCCGCCTAGAACGCCCCGCTCCGGGCGCATCCCCCGCCCCGCCCCGCCCCCAGCCCGGGTCCTGCGCGCTGTCCCGCGGCTGGCGCTGTCCCCGGGGCGGGCGCGGCGGGGAGGGGCGCACACGCGTCCGCGAGCTTCCCCGGCCCCCGCGCGGCCCGACCCCTGGGCCCCCCCCCCAGGTCCCGGCAGAGTGCGGCAAGGCGGGGACGGCGACCGCCCGCGCCACCCCTGCCTGGAAGGAACGACACTGGAGGCCACAGATGTGTCAGCGCAGGTGAAAGCAGAGGGAAACGAGGGACAAGAGCACGTTCCGGAAGCAGAGGCCAGAGAACGTTCTGGAAAGGGGCTGGGGCTCCCGTGGGAGAAGCGTTCATGACCACACAGCGCCGTCCTCGATGGGTGAGCGGTCCCCGTTCCCCAGAGTGCTCGCGGTCTGGTCTCACGCCGTCTTTATAGTTCAAGGGACAGCGAAAAGCAAGCGACACTCTTGGTCCCGTGTCACATGCAGGAGTGAAGAGGGGCCTGAAAGCCAAGACAGGACCGAGAAGCCCGCGGGCCGCCGCCGCTCGTCCTTTCTCGCGGGGACAGCGGCCATGTCCACAGCGGATCTGACACATTTCTGCTCCTCCCGGCGCCTAACTTTGAAGGTTTTCTCCGAAGCGTCCCGTGAACGGAACAACGCCACGTCCCTTGGGATCCGCTCCCGCCTCCCACTTTACGGTGGGTTTGAGGTTAAAGTGCGCTGGGCCTGCCCTGGGCCGTCCTCTCGGGGACAGGGACGGTGCTCTCCCCGGCGACCAGGGGGACTCAGGGCTGCAGCTCGACCTCCCCTGGCCGACACTTCCGTCCCTGCTTGGCTAATTAATCTCTGTCCAAGGACAGAGTTGCTGTTGGCAGGAAGGCGGCCATGCCAAAGTGGAATAATCACTTGGACCCGAATCGGAGTTGTTTTCCATCCTTGACAGCAAATAATGTTATTCCAGCGCCTGCAGGCCAAGAGTTGAAATGAGTTTATAATTTGGCTTCCAATCTCACATTCTCATTCTCCACCACTTAAATTTTCTTTTCTGTCTTTTAGCATGCAGAGGGCCGCTTCGGAGGCTGAATTACTCGGTCTTTAATTGATATCCTTAATGAATATCCTTTGCCATCTACATAAAAAGGGGAAACATCTGCATCGTCCAAAACCACACTTGTTTTAATAATGAAACTAAATAGACTGTCGGCTCATACCTCCGTATGATCATTAATAATCTAATTTGTACTTCTCTCTCCAGCAACTTGAAGAGAAACATTCACAGTTTTTTCATCCACACACAGTAGTGCACATTCATCCGGCTTCTAAGCGCCTGGCCCTCGCACCGGCAAACCGCAGGGTGAGAGCCCCAGGACGGCCCAGCACCGCCCTCTTTCCCTAGTGAAAGAACTCATTAAAACTCCGATCCTTGGCTCTAGGAAGTACATTGTCTCCTTAGCAGTTCCAAACATCATGTTCCCCCAGAAAGCAGTCATCCCAAGTTAGTGATGGAGAAGGAGAGAGACAGGAAGGCAGAAACACTGACAAGACTCCCTCGGAGATGGGGGTGGACCGGGAGTTGGCATCATGGAAAATTACTGAAGGTAAATGGAAGGTCCGTTAGGGAGAAGTGGGTGAGTTCAACCAGACACATCATCTATTAGAAGAAAGGCAAGGGGCACCAATGGCACAGCTACCATGTGCCATACCCTGTCTAGCTGCATTACATACGAACTCATTCAACCCCCACAACAAGGCTACACCTATGTGTATTAATATTCCCATTCTACAGATGGAGAAAGTGAGGCTCAAAGGGGTTAAGAAACCTCCCTACGAGTACATGCTAAAGCCAGGATTTTCCTGACTTTAGAACCAAAGCTCTAGAGAGAAAAAGGAAAAGCAAACCCTTACTTTTTCTATTATGCAACACTGTCTTGGCTGCAAGATCTGGCCCTCCTGTGTGGTTCTCTAAGACCATATGGGACCAACAGGGGCTTCAACTGCATTAAAGCTGGGGCCTGGCAGATAGCCAAAGGTGGCCATCAAGGCCTTGAGAACACAGTCCCTCCCTGATCCCCTGAATCCCTCATCCTTATAAGAAACCACAATGACAAAAACACACTCTTGGATGAGTCTTCCTGAGTATCAAAGAAACAATTAGAATTGTTCAAAATAAAATCCAAATCCAAGAAAACAACTGCAGGTGTGCAGATAGAGTGCCCTGCTTTGTTCCATTGAGAAAATAGTTCTCAACAACATCCCTCAGTCTGAACATCTGTAGCCTGATCTGAGGTCCCCTCTCCTATCTCCAATGCCCTGTGTTCTCGGTCGTTTGGCACACAGAGTGAGACAATTATGTGGATTCACAAGTTTTAATTATGGTAAAAAAAAGTAGGCAAGAGAAGGCCGATGTGCAGAGAGTGGCTGGGAGAACGTCCATGGAACAATCACATACTTGGATGTGGAAGTTTCCCGGCAGGATTCTAAAGGTTAGGAAGTCCGTCCTACCACAGTCCCACAGTAATAGAGTCTGACATACATTAATTAACAGGACTCCATAAATAAGTCATCTTTTTTTTTAAGATTTTATTTATTTGACAGAGAGCAAGAGATCACAAGTAGGCAGAGAAGCAGGCAGAGAGAGAGAGGGAAGCAGGCTCCCTGCTGAGCAGAGAGCCCAATGCGGGGCTCAATTCCAGGACCCTGGGATCACGATCTGAGCTGAAGGCAGAAGCTTTAACTCACTGAACCACCCAGGCACCCCCAATAAGTCATCTTTTAACCATATTAAAAGGAGGCTACCAAAACTCAACTAGTGAAAACAGCAATCAAAAATGTTGAAAGTGAGTACACTGAGATCAATAATATTTAAACAATCTAGCAACCCATTCTATAAAATGTACAATTCCTAAGTGAAAGTTCAAAGCAATTTAATTTCTAAAGAGCTTCAAAAACACAATTGATCCAATGGCACAATAATACCTATTCATGGGCCGTCAGCTCCAAGGCTTCCTCACCTTCATAAATGCCAATCTTTAACTCGTTAGTCCATCTAAACCCCATATGTATCAGATACATTGATTCCTGAAATGTGAGAAATAAGCAAGGAAGACGAACGAGCCCTTTCCTCATCAATGTGCCAAAAGCAACAAAAGAAAGTCATCAAAATAGGCAGAGACTAGATATGTGTCTGCCAACTCAAGCTACCTGTGATATTTTTCTTTGTGTGTATGTGGATAATAATATATGTTTTTAAATCTTAATGGTAATGTTTTTTATTTGTATAAATATATTACGGTACTAGAAGACAGAGCAGGGATAGAGTCAGGAACTATGCAGACAACTTCTAAAATTATCTTTCTTAAGAATTTGTTTCAGAGGGGTGGCTCAGTCAGTTGAGCTTCCGACTCTTGGTTTCAGCTTAGGTCATGATCCCAGGGTCGTGCGATCGAGCCCTGTGTTGGGCTCAGCACAGAGTCTGCTCTTCCCTCTCCCTCTTTCATTCCCTCTCTGCTTCTGCCCCTGTCTCCCTCACTCCCATGCCCTCTCTCTCAAATAAAATCTTAAAAACAAAGAATATGTTTCAGAAAAGAAAGTGCCCTTGCATGCTACCCATTATAAATCACATGTAACTGTATTCTTGACCACATTCTTTCCACATTAAATAATATGCTGAAAATAGTATGTTTTACAGCACAACTGACTTTAAAAGTCATGAGTTTCGCCAAAAATGTTGCTCTTCTGTTATCCAGTGAAATGAAAAACAGGATCACTGTGTCCTGGTCTAGCATGTACAGAAGCAGACTAAATAAGAAGATATCTCTTTACCTCTTTCTTATTCCTAATCCTTCCAGTGAAGTAGGTCACTCTTATTTTCTTTAATTTTTCATTCTGATAAATGGGGATAATCTCAGATACTCTTTGCAGAACTATTGAGACTATCAACAAAATTATATTGCTAAATTATTTGAAGTCTCTTTTTAAATGTACAGGTCTAGGGCAATTGAATTACTGAATATTGACCCCAAAGATACAAATGTAGTGATCCTAAAGGGCACATGCACCCCACAATGTTCACAGTAGGAATGTCCATAATAGCCAAACTGTGGAAAGAGCCCAGATGTCCATCAACAGATGAATGGATAAAGAAGATGTAGTATATATATACAATGGACTATTACTCAGCCATCAGAAAGGATGAAATATTACCATTTACATTGATGTGGATGGAGCTAAAGGGGACTATGCTGAGCGAAAGAAGTCAATCAGAGAAAGACAATTATCATATGGTTTCATTCATATATGGAATAGAAGAAACAGCCCAGAGGACCATAAGGGAAGGAAGGGAAGACTGAACAAGAAGTCATCAGAGAAGGAGACAAACCATGAGAGACTCTTCCCTTAAGAAACAAACTGAGGGCTGCTGGAGGGGGGGGTGGGGAAATGGAGTAACTGGGTGATGGGCATTAAGGAGGGCACGTGATGTGATGAGCACTGGGTGTTTACACAACTGATGCATTACTAAACCCTACATCTGAAACCAAGGATACTATAGGTTGGTTAATTGAATTTAAATAAAAAAAATAAAATGTGTGGGTCTATTAATACCTTAAAGGATAACAAATCATATGTTATTTATAAAGATTTACCCAATGCCTCCCAAGCTAGGCAGTGGGGTCCCTGTGGGATCCCTGTTTGAGCCATCCTCACATTATCAACCCTTGAACCAGGAGCACGTTCAAGAATGAAATGGCTCACATCCGACACAGAAATCCAGATAATATACTGTTAAAACAGAAAGGAAGACAGACTAATTTGAACTTGGGAGGACAGAGTTAGCTGTAGCCTCCTGGAAAGAAACTGCATTGCTCTGTTTGCCATTAGTTGTGAGCCCGCTAACATCATCTCTCTCCTAAATCCATTAAGAGGCACACAGTTGCTGTTCCTCCGTAAAGCAGAGCTCCTTTCCAGCACCCGGCCCGCAGTGCTGCAGTCAGACCCATGGGCCGTTGCTCATCTGATGAGATGTGCTCTCCGAATATGTTCTTCTGGGCCAGTTCCTCCCCGTTTGATCCCGCAGCTGTTCGACAGGTGCTGAGGACTGTCGCCGACACTAATGAGGCACGAACAGTGTTTCGGGGAGATCTGCTGCACTTCATCCCAAGTAGAACAATAGATTTGGATTCTCATCAGTTAGGGCCTGAATGTGTCCCTCCCAAAATTTGTACTGAAATTCTAATCCCAGTGTCATGGTATTTGGAGGTAGGGCTGTTCCAAGGTCATTGGGTCATGAGGGTGGAGTCAGCCCTCATGAGTGGAACCAGTGCTCTGAGAGGAAGAGGCCAGAGAGCGAGCTAGCTCTTTACTCTCCATGTGAGGACACAGTAAGAAGTCAGCTGTCTGCAGCCCAAAGGAGGTTTTTCACCAGAATCTGACCATGGTGACACCATGACCTTGGACTTCCAGCTTCCAGTGCTGGGAGAAATAAATGCCTGCTGTTGATGGCATTCTGTTACAGCAGCCCCGGCTGACTAAGACATCATCTTAAATGCATTCCTGTGAGACTTTAGATTAAGTCCACTACTGCTTCACCTGTGTTTCCAGGCTGTAAAATAGAGGGTTTGGCCTAAGTCCGTGATTCTCAGTGAAGAAGGGTGATCTTGCTCTGTTGCTGGCCACCCACCCTAAGAATCCCTGTGGACAAGAAGATATGTTACAGCTGGGAACAAGCTGCCCAAACAAATGATGAAGATACAGGACAGCATTTAGGCTGAGATGCTAAGAGTAGGGAAGGGAGCTTTAAAACGGACAAGCCCAAAGAAGACACAATGCTCAATAAGTATAGCTCATCAAAGTGCAATGTCCCAGACAACAGACCCCTATGCGAGGCACTCAGAGAAAATCAGTCATACAGTGCAACTCCTCACACCCCCACACACCAGTCCCTGTACAACAGGAACACTGAGAGGGCGTGGGTTTGTAGTTTGGAGAGCAGAGCCCGGGCCCCAGTTCTGCTATTAAGTTCTTAGGACCTTGGGCTAGCCATCTGCAAAATGAACATTGGGACCAGGTAATGTCCGAGTTACCTTCAGGTAGAGAAACCACACCTTTTCATTGTTCATTAGAAAGCTCTACCTACCACTAGAATGCCTGTAGCTTCTTTAAGGTTGGTACAGACATCTTTACTACAGGCTCAGTTTTTAAATGACTGTATTCCCAGACTTACCAGGCAGTAAGAGCACTCAGGACAATGGCTCAGAACACAAGTTCAAAATGCAGAGTGGGCAAAGTTTGTTTTCTCTGGCATTAGGATTCCCTCTGGCTAAATGCTACCCTCCACACTGCCAAGTCTCCAGACTTCTGGCGCTGAGGCTTGATCAATAGTATTCACAGGGCTCGTGACACCATGATAGATGAAGAAATTAAACCTTCCACCAAACGTCTATGGGCGTTTTGAATGGTAATTTTTATCTTCTTCCTTCCCAGATGCAGGAATGTCAATAGTTGAGAGATACTGTGGTGTTGGTAAAAAGTCATTATAAAATTGGACTTGCCTTCTAAATGATCTGTCATTATTTTGCAAATGTATCACTTCTGCTGTATCAATTTTTTAGTTTATTTTACGTTATGCTCCAGTTGCAAGGGAATTGAGAACATACTGTCCACATTTTCAAAAAAGGGACTGTAACATTAACAGGGTAAATATTTCACTGTAAAAATAAAAAACTGTAAATATTTATATAATTGAATCTATTCAATCAATTCATTGGGTTAGGCCAATGGAAGTATGCTCTTTCTAATATTGATAGCAAAGAGACAGGAGAAAATTTTGATCTCAACCTTTGAGTAGATAAATAGTAATACTGCTTATGGACACCATTCTTGAAAACATGCGTTCAGAATGCAAACGAGTATTACGCTCAGGGAGCCTAAATTGCTATGTACTATTTACTCTGTATACTGGACAGTAATGAAATTGAAAATAAGAACAGGAAACACAGATATTTAATCAACAAATATTTTAAAATCATCAAAATATGTTGTCACCCCCTATCATGGCCAGTTAAGCAAGACAGAGGTAAAGAGTGAACAAGGGAAAATTTGTTGAGTACTCAGCAATAGAAACAAATAAGCAGTTGATACACATATCAACATGGATGATTATTATGCAGACTTGAAAGAAGTCAGACAAATAAAAAACATACTATATGATTCCATTTATATAAAATTCTAGCAGATCAGGGTTTGGCTGAGAATGGGGTTGGGGGTTGGGAGGGACCAGGAGGGACCAGGATGGTGGGATTACCTAAGGGCACCCAGAAATTCTGCTGGTGACGAATATGTTCATTGTCTTGATTTTGGTGATGGTTTCATGTGTATATCATAACCAATCAAATTACATATTTTAAATATGTGGGTTTATTACATATCAATTATACCTCAATAAAGCTATAAAAATTGCTGAAAGACAAAAATAGGAAAAAAAAGTTAAAGATAAGGAGTAGCTAAATTTGGGGTAGTTAAGATAGCTGTTGGATGAAAAGCTACAGAATAAATAAGCTACTCTAGATCCATAAAGGACTACCAGAGAAAGATTTCTCATTGTTGAAATTTCAGAAAGTTTTACAATCCCAGAAAAGCCTTTCTGAGCACCTAAGGACCATGCCTATATAATACCCATTCCTCCCTCAAAAAATAAGAAAAAAGTTCTTTCCTTAAGACTTTTGACAGAAAGAGTTCTAACCATCCCCAGAACAATAATAATAATAGGCAGCATTTAGTGAGAACTTACTATAACCCAGGCCCCCATCTCATGGGGTATCTCATTTAATCCTCACCTAAGGGCCCTAAAACATAAGTACTATTACAATACTCCATTTTACAGATGATACCAAAATTCAGAGAGGCAGTGAGGCATTTTACAGATGATACCAAAATCCTTCGTGTCAGTCACTATCCCAGTGGTGAAGCTGGGATATGAACCATGGGATGGATATGAACTCTGATTCCAGAATCAAGCTCTTGAAATTAAACTTCTCTTCCTCTGCTAGACAAACAGGATCCTGGAACAGTGCTATAGATCATGATTTGCTGACTCACACCTCTGATGGCTTAAAGGAAGTCTTTGTGAATTAAAGGGCTACATTTCTAAGTCTGAAGGCTAATCTTTTGCATGATAGATGCAGAAAAGGTCAGTAATGAAGTGATGGTGGAAGGTAAGGGTAATTCAGCAAGGTAGAGCAGGAAAAATAAGGGCTAGAAATCAAAAGACTTGGTTTTGGCCATCTCCTCACTGGTGACTGTAACCTTGGGCAAGCCGTTTCTGCCCCTTGGGTCTATTTCCTCTTTGGCAAAATTAAGAGTTTGGACTAATCAATTTCTAAAACTCCTTCCAGCTCTGCGAATCTTGCCAGCCCTCTTTTGGGGAATAATCCTTGCATTTTGTAACTTGCGTCAAAAATTTTCCATGCCACCAAACACATTTCAGATACAAAGCTTCCTCAGTATCCTAAAACACCCAGAGTCCTCTCACACCTAGCAAAGTCCTTCATTATTTCCCAAAGATGTTCTACTCCCAGGGAAAAGAGGAGCATCCTTCCACCCGGGTCTGCCATGTTTTCTTGTGCACTCCAACAGTCACTACAACACTTCACTACAACACTTCACTACCACTAACAAGTTGATTTAGGCGTGCACTCTTGTGCACTCCAACAGTCACTACAACACTTCACTACAACACTTCACTACCACTAACAAGTTGATTTAGGCGTCCCAGTGATGAAAAGGAAGTACCCCACCACCCAGCACCTCATTCCATTTTCCCTGTGAAGCTTCTGACATCTGAAATGATTCAAAGTACTTAGTATGTTATGGCTGTAGGTGCCCAATTCCATTTATTTCCATTCCTATTGGTTCTCTAAAGTGGCTATTCTCTCTTTGCACTAAAAACACATCATTTTCTCTTTTTAAATGATGGATTTTGTGACCCTTTGGGGAGACACACACACACAAAAAAGAGCGACTAAATAAGGCAGTTGTAAACCATTTCCGCATCTACAAAACCTTTTCCTTTATCACAAAAGAAAAGAAAGAAGAAAAAGCAGCTGGAAAAAAAATGTAGCTGATAGGGAACTTGATATCTTTAAGAACAACTCTCATGAATTTTCATCTCCATATTTTGGCATTTTAGCTGACTTGGAAATTATTTCTAGGAAAAGCATTTCTTGAGAGTGATAACTCCTTTCACAATGCATTGGTGAGGCAACAGCTTCAATATCATCAGGAACATGTCTATTTTTCTATAACTCTAGGTATTTATCGGCTGTACATTTTTATTCTGTATTTTATACACTATTTTCATAGATACCCTATCTCAAAGCATATAATGTTTTTATTTTTATAGACTCACGTGGCAATCATTATACTATAATAAACCAAAAATTAAAATATAGATCACCCCTTTTCCACATAGAACTGGAAATTTACAAAATTCATTTCTAACATTTATCATTGCACAGCTATAGGTTTTATGTGGTTGTATTCACTGAGTGCATCCTAGTTTCTAATTTTTTTGCTTGAGTTCTCCATATATCTACTTAGTCCATGTATCTGTCATTTTAAATGGAACAGTATTCCACTGCATTGCTAAAAGGGTTTATATTAGCCATCTTTCACCTAGTTGCTTTCACACATTATTATAACCCAGTCAAGCATTTTGAAATAAATAAATTTTGTTTTTCCTTTTAGAGTTATTTCCGCAAGCCATAATCTGAAAAGTGGATTAACAGTTTAAAGATCATAATTATAAACTGGGTGATTTTTATTATAAATTGTCAGGTAGCTCTCCAAAAGAGGTATTTCCAGTTTGCACATCACCAGAAAAACATGAGCCTAGCTTTTTCTTCGTTGTTCCTTTAACACTGGGATTTTTTGTTGTTGTTGTTCTGGGATTTATCAATTTTGGGGTGATTTCAAAAGAGTGATGTAAAATCTTTTAGTTCTTCAAATCCATCATATACGTTTATTTATAGTCTTGCTGCCTCCTTTTAAAAAATGTGTATTGATCACCTACTACATGCCAGGTCCTTTATGTTCTTTTTCAGTCATTCAATACCCCTGACTGTAAAGTAGAAACCACAGATTTTATTTTCACTAAGAAAACTGAGTCTCAAAGGTTAGAGTAATGTGCACAAGATTTCAAGGCTGGGGCGCCTGGGTGGCTCAGTAGGGTCCTGGGATCGAGCCCCACATCGGGCTCTCTGCTCAGCAGGGAGCCTGCTTCCCTCTCTCTCTGCCTCTCTGCTTACTTGTGATCTCTCTCTCTCTCTGCCGAATAAATAAATAAAATCTTAAAAAAAAAAAAAAGATTTCAAGGCTAATATTTGATGTTGTCAGGATTTAAACTCACTATCTAATTTCTGTGGACTCCCCATTACACTGTCCGGCCTCATAAGTTCAACCTTTAAACATCTGGCCAGTCTTTCTTTTCTCTCTTTTTCTTTTCATTTTTCTTTTTTCAGTTTAGTTTTCCAGTTTCTTTAAGTATAAAATATACAAGTGATTAAAGTACCCTCATCCTAAAGGTATAACCCAGTGAATTTCTGACATACTACACACTGTGTAACCAGCACACAGACCAAGATAAAGAATCCCATCAACTTAGTAACTTTTCTTTTTCTTACTTGATAAACATAGATTGTTTTTGTGTTTGTAATTTTATATAGGGCCTGCTATTAACACTATGCAAATAGGCACTTAATAAGTTTTGTTCAATTATTTAAGATTGAAGCTGTAAGTAGTGCCTCAGAGATCATGTACTCCACTCTCATAAACTTCCAGATATAGAAACTGAAGCCCAGAATTAAAGTGACTTACCAAGATCTAACCATTCAGAGCTCTGTTACGCCACACCTGTCACTGGCTGGTTGCTCTCCACTCCTTACATTAAAAACATAGTGAGGGTTAACAAAGAAGGCAGGGTACATAACAGAGAAAGAGTATCTGGGTAAGGTTTTTTTTATTGTTTATCTTTATTTTAAATTAATCCGGAAGTAACCAAAGGGTCAAATTGGTGGAGAAATGCTCATTAAGGTGACCTTAATATAAAACATGATTTTTTTTTTACATGAAGTATCAACACTTGAAATCAAATGACTTTTGTCCCTCAGACTAGTCTACTTGAAAGGATAAACACTGATTCTAATAATGTTCAATTGCTCATGACTTCTTTTGAATACCCCTTTTAGATGAGCTTTCAGAACTAATTTGAGTCAAATAAGTAAACCAAATTTATTTTTAAAACTACAGAATTAGCAGCAAAAGAATAAAAGCTGGATGTGTGTCTTTTAAATCACTAGAAAAGAAACAAAAATAGCATCCATATAACATATTCTCTTTAGAATAACAAGAAGCATATAAAGTATGAATTTTTTAAATTGATCAGAGATCAAACTTATCAAATATGACAATAAATGTAAATGGGTTATACATCCCCAACAAAAACAAAGATGCTCAACATCCAATTATATGCTATTTATAAGACAAGTCTAAAACCAAATGACCCAGAAATCTAAAATAAAAGGAAGAGCTAAGTGTATCTAGAGAACACAAATGCAAAGAAAGTTTGGATGGCAATATTTATATCAGAGCAGAATTTGAGGCAAAATAACATTTAACAAGACAGAGAACATGTGAAATAGTTCAACCTCATTAGTAATAAAAATTCCACTTTTAAGAAACAGTTTAATATATCAAACTAACAAATATATTTTAATTTGTAATATTTTTTATCATTGTGGGTATAGCCAAATAGACATCAATATGCTACTACTATGAAGACAATAGGAAAACAGAGAGTACAATATGAATATATATGATAGAATAAAATATACCCGCTAAACATCGTGTTTTTAAAAATTTAATGAATGGCAATCATACAATACTAAGAAGAGGAGGCAAGATACAAGGGCATAGACAGCAGGATCTCAGTTTTTCTTAAATAAAACACAAATGACATATTGTTAAAATTGGGAAAAAATGCACCAAAATAATACTCTGGTTAAATTAAGGGAGATAATAGTTTTTGTTTGTTTGTTTGTTTTGGTTTTTTGTTACTTTTCCCTATGGGGGAGGGGGGGAAGAGGGTCTAAAGTCCAGGATAAATGAAAAGATAGAATGGGGGGATTTTACTTCTTTATATGAATCATGCATCCAAAACTCCAGATGCAGACAAATTCCAACCCAGGGCATTGACAAGGGAGACAGAAAAAATTTGTTGTGTTGGATGAGAATTCTGAACCTCAGTCACCTTCAGGCTCGAAACCCCATAATCTCTGGTGTTTTCTCCCAAGGACTGATTAATGTTTAAGTTAATTTTTCTTTTTATTCTATGCTCTCCAAATGAACATACATTACTTTACTAAGCACAGCAAGTAAACTCATAAGTAAACAAAATGATAATATAGTTTGGTCACCTACTTTGTTCACAAATCTGTCCTACAAAGACAGATTTGCCAACATTAGAAAAAAGATTGTGCAAGTGCTCAAGGATAATTCTGAACAAGAAGTTCCAAAAATATTTTAAGCAACGACACTCTTATGGGAATAGCTTCCCAAAGTATCTTCATTGAATTATTTTGCATTCATTTTGATGTATATGTTTTGACATGTTAGGATATCTTAAAATAAAATTGTACAGATTTATGCTAACATGTCATTTATTTAACAACTAACTTGAAGAAAGAATAGGTAAGCTTTTAAAAGAGGAACTCAAAAGAAGCCTTATTATTCCTATATGCTTAAAATGAAAATTGTACTCACTAACATGATTAGGAAATGATCAGATTCCAGATCTTTTGAGAAGTTCTAAATACCAAAAATATTATAATACAAATGGTTGTAATACGAAGTGTGACTTTAAGGCTGGTATTCACCAATGTAAAGAATCTTAGGAATCATGATATGCAACCTTCATTCTCCTAGAAATCAAAGTCCAGAGAGGTGAAATAACTCCCCCAAGTTCTTAGCTAGTACTTTTTCTTAGCACAGCAGCATCTATAACCTCTTCTGAATTTTTCCTTCCCATTGGATTTATAGCCATCATCCATTCTCTTCCACAATGAATAGGAGAAATTTTTAATGGAGGACAGGTGATTGAACAAGCAAATCTCTCACCTTTCATTCTAACACAAATATACCAAGTACCTTCAAACTGTCAAGTTCTAGGGTAAGGTTACGATTCCTGCCCTCAGGGAGCTCAAAGATTATCTATTCCTGGAGGATCCACAATTTGGAAGGCTGCGGCATATGAGGAAGCATGCACAGGCTGCCAAGGGAGCAGAGGGAAAGAGCAGCTAATCCCATTAGGCTAATCATCCTTACATCCGAGTTGTGAAAGGCAGCTGGGAGGGCAGATAATGGGAGAAATGGGAGACAGGAATAGCATTCAAGGCGGGGAGACCCAAAGAAAAAGCAGACATGAGAAAGTATGCCAGAGTTCGGGACCTGTAAGTTGAATGTGGCTGGAATTTGATCTACTCATGGGAACTGGACACAGATGAAGTGACAGAGAAGGCTGGGAACCTCCACTAAGTGAAGGAATCATGTCTTAAAGGCAATGGAGCCACTAAAGGAATTTAAGCAAAAAACTGAAATGGTCATTGATGAGGGAGCAGGAGGCTGGCTGAGGACAGAGCAGGAGCTGGCGCCTCGCACCCCCTCTCCACCCGCTCCCCTCCATAATATGTGTGGCATTCCTCAGGCACCCCTGATTGCCATAAAACGATAAATAGTTAACTTGCAGAGATCACAATCCTGCAGAACAGGAATCTCCCTTGCTCTACAGATGTCCTAGAGATCTACAAACAGGGAGGTTACCTTATCAATAGCACAAATTTCCAGAGGCAAATAACTCTCAGTTCCTCAAGCCCTAATGTCTCCCTCCCCATCATAATCGAAACCGGAGGCGGCTGAGGTAGAAGAGAATGTAAATGATAGCAAGATCATAAGACCCTACCAAGAATTTCCCAACTATCTTGATGTTAATGGCTGACCTAAGACAACATTGATCAAGCCACAAGGGCAAGGCCTCCTCCTGGCACCTTGTAGGCCCTCTTTAACATATGAAAACTCCGTTGAAACCTCCCATCCCTTCACACACCCCCAACAGCAAGGCATATAACCTG
The DNA here is from genome assembly GCF_022355385.1 of Mustela nigripes. NCBI lineage: Eukaryota > Metazoa > Chordata > Mammalia > Carnivora > Mustelidae > Mustela > Mustela nigripes. The sequence continues at coordinate 38,715,607 of NC_081574.1, read as the reverse complement.
CCATCCCTCACAACCTGGGGCAGCAGCTCTTTCTGCCCACGGGTCCTGTCCCTGTGCTTTAATAAACCACCATTTTGCACCAAAGATGTCTCAAGAATTCTTTTTTGGTCATTGGCTCCGGACCTCAGGCCACCAAACCTCACCTAGGATCTAGAACTTCATCAGTCATGCTTGTGTTTTAAAATGTTCTTTGTAGGGCCAAGATGAGGTTGGGCTGGAGAGGTGAGGACCCAAGGTGTGGAACCAATGAGCGGCTCCAGGAGTCCCCTGACAACCGTGCAGGACTGGAGGCCGCACCAAGGAGGGCTGGTGCCCGACAAGGGACAGGTTTAGAAAGACAGAGTGGGGACTTGGTGATCGTCTTCACACGGAGTGAGGGAAAGGGTGGAGACTATTCAAAGTTTTAACTTTCTCCTTTCCAAAAAACATTTTTGAATAGTTTACACTTCCATGTCACAATAACAAAATGTTCCTGTCCTCGGATTTACATTTCAAGGATACTCACTAATTCTGACAAGAAAATGGGAAGCAGGGGCACCTGGGTGGCTCAGTTGGTTGGGCAACTGCCTTCAGCTCAGGTTCTGATCCTGGAGTGCCAGGATGGAGCCCCGTGTCAGGCTCCCCACTCAGCGGGGAGTCTGCTTCTCCCTCTAACCCTCACCTCTCTCATGCCCTCTCTCTCAAATAAATAAATAAAATCTTTTAGTATATGTGCTGCAGAAGCGAGCACAATTAATAAAATCTTTTAAAAAAAGAAACAAAGAAATAAGGAAAGAAAATGGGAAGCAGAAACCAATGAGGTTACTTGAGAGAGACAAAAGAGAAACACGACACACTCTTTTGACAAATCACAGAATAATGCAGTGCTTGTAGTACCCAAAGAACTTGGGTTCAAGTCACCTGATCTGGCCACTTGAAACACAAGCTCTCATTTTTAAATCTCTGTTTTCTTCTTTCTTTCTTTCTTTTTTTTTTTTTTTTAAGGCTATTATTTATTTGAGAGAGAGGCAGAGAGAGTGAGAGCACAAATGGCGGGGGGTGGGGGGGCAGGGGGAGAGGAAGAAGCAGACTCTCCACAAAGCAGGGAGCCCATGCAGGGCTTGATCCCAGGACCTTGATATCATGACCTGAGCCAAAGGCAGATGCTTAACCATGACTGAGCCACTCAGGTGCCCCTCTATTTTCTTACCTCTAAAATGAGGATAATGATGAAATTTACCTGAGGACGTTAAGCAGCAGACTGATGTAACGAGAAAGTACAAAACACAATAACTGATCCACAGTGAGCACTCATTAAGTAATCACTACATTACATAGCACAGAGGATTTCCCCAGGCCTAGAAAATAAAAAATTTATTCAGAATATTATCTTTAATTGTTAAGATATCCTGAGTCCTGGATGTTGGGCAAGAAAGGGGGCATCATCAAATCCCTGTCAGTAGTGCCTGACCCAAAGCTTTTGTCAGATGCTCCTTCTCATCAAGGAGGCTCCTTCTCTCAGAAGGAGCAAAGGTGCTCACATGGGGATTGTGAGACACAACATCTGTCAGAAAAACTCTGGGAAGTAAAAGCTTAAGAGGTGATAACAAAATGGCAGAAAAATCTTTTAGGTAAAAGGAGTAGAATCTTCTACTTTGTATTCTAAATACACAAGCAGAGAAACTCAAAGCTTTAAAAAAAATAATAAAAAGTAAAAAACTGTAAAAATACTGTGAAGACCTTGAGGCCTTGGGAGTTTTCACAGAGGTGATAAGAAGACAACTAGTCCAAGTTCTAGGAAAATTCCAGTATTATAAAGAAATGTAGAAAGAAGCAATTGCTGTATTGAAGTCAGTAACATCTGTTAACTTTTCACCCTAGGATTCTTAAGAAGGTCAGTAGATTCAATAACAAGGCTTCTAACAGCAGTTTTGGAGGAGCGAGGTCAGCGGTATGCTGGCAAATTATGCTGGTTTTAGAACCAGATCTCCGGGAAGAAAACTGCACATTTATCTATACCTGTAAACATAAATTAGTTATAAATTTTACTAATATAGAGTATTAGTACACAATTTACAAATAATAATAAAATATCCAGTGTTCCTTATCATAAATTCCATAAAGTCAATTCATTCATTAACTTTTGCCCAACTCTTGGGTCTACAGAAACACCTGTGGGTGCAACTGACAAACGAGTATGGTTCCATTGTGAAGGCTTGATGATATTTTATTTCATATTAAGGGTAACTAAGATATCACTTGCTTATCAATGGTAAGTTATTTTTTTTGCTGAGTCAGCTAGGGTTTTTTTTTAATATCAGAAGACTATTTCCACGATTTCTTTGTGCTGTAATGCTACAGATGGGAGACACTGTTAGTTGAATCTGTAATATTCTTCATCATTTTCTTAAGTCCAGAACACAAAACAATAAATCACATCCTAATGTAAATGTCAATAATCCCGTGAAGTAAATAGTCCAACGTGGCCAATTTCAATCTGTAACAAGACCACCTCTGAACACAGCATTTGGAAGAAATGCACAGTTGTGCCCTGTATATTGCATTTCTACCATACAGGTGGAATTGCTGCACATTTACAAACTCTTTTTCTTTTTTTTTTTAAAGATTTTATTAATTTATTTGACACAAACAGAGAGATCACAAGTAGGCAGAGAGGCAGGCAGAGAGAGAGGGGGAAGCAGGCTCCCCGCTGAGCAGAGAGCCCCATGCGGAGCTCCATCCCAGGACCCTGAGACCATGACCTGAGCTGACGTCAGAGGCTTAACCCTCTGAGCCACCCATGTGCCCCTACAAACTCTTTTTCTATTCCTTCATCCAGGTCATCAGCAAAATGTGCCCCTCTTTGTTGAACTTGACAAAACATGATTGTTGTTTTATTGTGCAGAGATCATAAATATTGATGTTTGGATGTTGAAATGCTTGTAATTCCAAGGATTATCTTTATTAAACTTGGTTCCCACACCACGAAATGACAGTGGTAAAAGTGAATCAGTCAGCGGTGTAAATGAGCCAACTCATATAGGCTCACAAGAGATAATTATTACACCTTCAAGTATTTTGCAAGCTGATTGTCAAATATAATCATTATTAAAAATAAATTATCTGAACTTATAATTATATAAATTATATTTAACATTTTAAAAAAGATATTAAATAGTCAAGATTCATCACTTTCCATTAATTTTATTGCATTTTACTACTATCTATGCTCGAATTATTCAAAATACAAGAAAAGAATAGCACATAGTCTGGAAGGAATATAAATGGAAAAAGGGCATTCTAAGGTTCCTGTATTGTCCAGGAAGTGCTAAAAATACTAATCTGTATTAGCCTAAGAGTCAAATATGAATGGTGTACCTTCTCCAAAGAACATAAAAGGATGGATAATTAATAAGCCAATTGAAAAGAGAGGGGAAAACAGAAAAGTAAAATGCTTAGTTGAAAATGAGGCAGGAAAGGAGAGAAATACAAAGAAGAACACGTGGGGAAAACAGAAACCAAAGAGTAAGATGAAAAATTGAAACCCAAATAGTTTATTAAAGGTAAACAGACTAAATCACCTAATTAAAAGACAAAGATTAACAAACCAGATACACAATGAAATTTAACTATGCTGCTTTTAAGAGACATACTTTAAACAAAGATAGTGTTTGACAGTAATAGTAATAGTAAAAAGTCAGCATGCAAACACAACCACAAACAAAGGTGGAAGGCTTATATTAAAGTAGACTTTAAGGGACAAACCACTGTTTGTCAATTCTGTAGTTTGTATGCATGTACTAATATGGCCTTAAAACATAGAAAGCACAACGTGAAGGAACTAATGGGAGAAATAATCATAAGCAGCAACCCATAACCAGAGTGAGACATTTTAACATACCTCTCTTAGGAGCTAATACAATAAACAGGAGAAAATCAATTTTTCTATCCTTGACTTTTAACTTTTCCATATCCTTAATTTAAGACGTGTCTATTATAAGCAGCAGAAAGTTGGTCTGACACATTTTTCTAATTAAACAATACTATTAACACTCTTGAACACAATACCTAACATCTGCAGAATATGCATTATTTCCAGGAGGAAACAGAATGTTTGCAATTGACTCCATGCTGAGAGAGAAAACATGTCTCAACAAATTGCTCAAAAGACTGAAATTACATAGAGTGGGTTCACAGATTAGAGTTAAGATTAAGCCAGAAATCAATAACAAAAAGAATTGAAAATCCCTAGGTATTTGGATATTAACCAATAAACTCTTAAATAATTCATGAAACGAAAGCTACTTATAACTGAAAGACAATAAAAATACACATATAAATCCTTCTAGAGGGAAAAACCTTAAAGTCAAGAAGGGTCTTTTGATCCATTTACTAAAAGTGGTGAAGTATCAGTTCCCTTCAGTGATGGGCTGACCTGAGAGACCTGTCATTTTTATTAAAAAATATATATTGAGGCTGTGCCTTAAAAGAGACCTCTACCTGATCCTAGGTTTAGCAGGTTCTTGGAGGCAAATGGTCAAATACTTTGAATCTGGACCCGGGACAGCTATCCTATGGAACACAAGAATCTTCTACTTTATGGTGAGAGACGGTGTGGTCAGTAATGGGCTAAAGATTCTTTGTCTTTCCTTTTGGTGCCCAGCATTACTCTCTCAGTGGTAAAATGCCCACTCCCACCTAGGCTATTTGGACCACCTCCTCAATAGTGTACATACTCTGAGATTTAATATCTTCTGCCCCTCTGGCTTCTGATGGCCCTTATCCCTAAAGGACTATTATCTCAACTTTCACCTGGATAAGGACCTGCCTGCTGATGCTTGAGAATTACATCTACACATCAAACTTACATAAGACCACAAATAACTGAAACCTACAAAAATATCCTGGTCTGAAAAAAAAATGTTTATTTACCACAAATGCTTTTTGTGTCAGAGCCTCCTACTAAAATTGCTTGCATACTTTACAACATATTTCCTATAGCTTACATAGATCATATTTAGAATGTCATAAGAAATATAATATTCAAAAGATCATTTGAAGTTTTTAAATGGCCAATGGTATATTAACTTAGGTAGGTAACACTAATTGCTCTACCCCTTCTCCCCAAATCTCAACAAAAGTTGAGTTCTCTTTTGAATCACCAACTAATGTAGCTAATGGAGGTGCATTCTTCCAAACAATAACTCAGGGGAATCAGGCTGATATCATTTTCTGGCTTCAGTGTCATTCAGGGATCTTGCAGCCAGCAGAAGGAGAGCACACAGGGAGGTCAAGTCACACCAATTGTATGAAATTTCCATAGGCCAAATGAGTCACAGGACCCTACCTCACCGACAAGGACAGTTTATTGAACACATAACACAGTCTGCCTCAAATACATAACAAACTTCACAGTCCATTAAAGAGGAAAGAAAGAAAGGAAGTAGCATCCATTGATTTGGGGTACCAAGTTAAATGGTAAGAACTTTGCACATACTGTGTTTAAACAGAAACACCGGGAGCCAGACACCATTATCCCCACTTCATACCTGAAGAAACTGAAGCATACAGTTAAACATGAAGTGAGCAGTTAAACCCTGACCTAGGACTCCAAGGCCCGTGTTTGCTGATGGCGTCTGCTGCCTCTTAGCACGGGCCACAGCCCACCTGCCCCACAGTCACTAGAGGTGCCTCTGCAGAGTGCTACACCACACTCGCTGAATAAGAATCTCCAGAGTAACAGGAACCTGCACTTTTTAAAAAGTTTCCAAGGCTGGGGCACCTGGGTGGCTCAGTGGGTTAAAGCCTCTGCCTTCAGCTCAGGTCATGGTCTCAGGGTCCTGTGATCGAGCCCTGCATTGGGCTCTCTGCTCACTGGGGAGCCTGCTTCCTCCTCTCTCTCTCTCTCTGCCTACTTGTGATCTCTGTCAAATAAATAAATAAAATCTTTTAAAAATAAACAAATAAATAATTAAAATTTAAAAATTAAAAAAAAAAGTTTCCAAGGGCATTTGATACTATTGATCATTTTATCTCTAAAACACAACAATGACATTCTAGATAATCCCTTCAAGAAAGTAGAAAATGTATGGAAAAGAGATAAAATTCAGTAGGTCTAAGAGAAGAGCCCTGTGGGCAAATTGAGAATCCTACAGACCCAGAAGTCAGAGGTGTGGACACTGGTCCTAGACCAATTAGCCTCCTGAGTGACCTTAGGAAATCACTAAGCCTCACTGAATCTATTCCAAAAAAGATTACATTTTCTACACTGAAAAATGTTGAAACTGGGCTAAATAATCTCTTAAAGATCCTTTTGGCTATACAAGAAAGTGAAAAGTATAAAGTAAGAGAATGAAACAAATACAGAATAAGAAAGTAACAATAATGGGGGTGTCTGGTGGCTCAGTTGGTTAAGCGTCTGCCTTCGGCTCGGGTCATGATTCCAGGTCCTGGGATTGAGACCCACATTGGGGCTCCTTGCTCAGCAGGATGCTTCTTCCTCTCCCACTCCCCCTGCTTCTATTCCCTCTCTCACTGTCTTTCCGCCAAATAAATAAATAAAATCTTAAGAAAGAAGGAATAACATTTAAAATAACAGATAATCCCAGCAACATTTTTGTAGATATAGACAAACTTCTCTAAAATTTACATGGAAAGGCAACAAAACTAAAATAGCTAAAAAAAAAAAAAAAAAAAACCAATTCTGAGAGAGAAGAAGAAAGTTAGAGGAATCACAATACCTGATTGTAAGACTTACTAGATAACTACAATAATCAAGACAGTGTGATGTTGGCTGAGGAACAGACACATAGATCAATAGAACAGATTTAAGAAGCCAGAAATAGCTCTACGTAAGTATCCAACACAAAAGCAACTGAATGGAGAAATGGTAAGTGTTTTTAACAAATGGTATTGGGACAATTAGCTATCTATATGCAAAAAAGAAAAGAAAAAGATGAGGAAGAATTTTAATCTAAACTGAACACCTTAAACAAAAATCAAATCAAAATGGATCCTAGATCTAAATGTAAAAATATAATTTGGAAAACAAATAGGGAAAATCTTCATAATTTAGGGATAGGCAAAGAAACATCAGACATAACACCAAAACCATGAAAAAGAAAAGAAAAAAATCAATGAATTAAAACCTTTTGCTCTGTAAAAGATCCTATGAAGAGGATGAAAAGACAGGCCACCAAAAGGGAGAGAGTATCAACAAGCTGCATAGCTGACAAAGGACTTATATTCTGAATATATGAAGAGCTTTCCAAAATGAACAGTTAAAAAGAATTTTAAAAGGGGGCAGAAGACTTGAACAGACTTTCAAAATAGAATACATGGATGACAATTGACTACATGAGGAGAGGCTCGATGTCATTACCATTGGAGAAATACAAATTAAAGCCACAGGGAGATGCCATTTCACATCTATTAGAACAGCAAAAATAGCTGGATAAATCCCAGCGAGGATGCAGAAGAAAGTGGACCTCACATACGTTGCTGGTAGGAATGTAAAATGGCACAGCCATTAGAGAAAACAGTTTGACAGTTTTATAAAAAGTTAAACATATACTTAATGTAATGACTCCGCAATCACACTTTCAGGTACTTATCCTTTGAGAAACGAAAACATGCCCACCGAAAATGTGCATGAATTTTGGGGGCAGCTTTAGTTGTAACAGCCAAAAGTTTGACAACAACCCAAACGTATTTCAAGGCATAAACTGGTAAACAAACTGTGGTACACCCAAGCATTGTAATACCAAACCGGTGATTAAAACAGGAACAGACTGCTGACACATGAACATCTTGGATGGATCTCAAGGTCATTCATTATACTGAGTGAAAAAGACCACTCTCAAAAGGTATAATTCCACTTGTATGACACTCTCAAAAAAGTGATGGAGAACAGATCAGTGGTTGCCAGGGGTATAGGGGTGACCGTAAAGAGATGGCCTTTGTGGAAATGGAACCATGCTCTATCCAAACCATGGTGGCAGTTCCATGATCTAGACAAGCTATAAAGTGTCACGGGGCTATATACACATACACACAAACATATAAAAGAAAGCGCGACAAAACTGATGAATCTGAATGAGGTCTGTCATTTTGTTAATAAATTTTACACCAATGGCAATTGTCCTGTTGGGATAAAGTATTGTAATTATGGATACATGGAAACTTTCTGTACTATTTTTTCAACTTCTTGTGAGCCTAAGGCATTTCAAAATAGGTTTAAAATAGCTGATATTTGGGGCACCTGGGTAGCTCAGTTGATTAAGCATGGGCCTTCAGCTCAGGCCATGATCCCAGGGTCCTAGGATGGAACCCCACATTGGGCTCCCTTCTCAGGGGGGAATCTGCTTCTCCCTTTCCTCCCTGCTCATGCTCTCTCTCATATATTTTCCTCTCTCTCTCAAATAAATGAAACCTTAAAAAATAAAAACAGGGGCACCTGGGTGGCTCAGTGGGTTAAAGCCTCTGCCTTTGGCTCAGGTCATGATCTCAGGGTCCTGGGATCAAGCCCTGCATCGGGCTCTCTGCTCAGCGGGGAGCCTGCTTCCTCCTCTCTCTCTGCCTGCCTCTCTGCTTACTTCGGATCACTCTGTCAAATAAATAAATAAAATCTTAAAAAAATAAAAATAAAATAAAAGCAAAAAAATAAAATAAAATAGCTGATATTCGTTGAGTACTGTGTAGCCATACTGTTCTGAGAACTTTATGTGTATATATATACATACGCATATATATACAAACATTTTATACTTAAGTCTTTACAGTAGATACTCCATCCCATTTTGCAGAGGAGAAAACGGAGTTTCAGAAAAGTGAGGGGCAAGGTGAGTAACAGAGGTGGGGCTCAAACCCAGGAAGTCCTCTTCCAGGGCTGTTAGTCTTGACCAATAGACAATGTTTTTAAAGAAAAAGGAAAGCAGGACAAAGAAAAGGTCAGAATGGGAGTCAATAATACAGACGAAGAAAAAAAGGACACTGAAAGACAAAATGAGCAAGGCATGTGGGGGCTCCAGCGAGGGGGTCTTCCTGGCACCCTCTCTGAAAATCAGTCCCCCAAGAACACACACCTCAAAGACTGAGAAGAAGCTGGAACAAGATAAGAAATATGTTCAAAGAAATGTTAAATAGCTTCTATTAGAATAAGTCAGAGAAATTGAAGTTATTTAATCCAGAGGAAGTCAGGAAGGTGGTTTAATCACCACATTTACGAGGGCTTTTGAGAGAATGTCCAGAAGACATAGGACAAAGGAAAGGAGAGTTAAACTGAAAACCAAAAGATTTAGTTTGACATTAAAAAATGTTTTCCTGACCGGATAAAACTAGGACAGATTGGAGGGCGGTTGCCTTTCTTCTGAGACCTTCAAGAAGGATAGAATAAAACTGGCAGTTCATTCCACTAAATATTAGGCCTGGCAGACAGAGCAGCCTGCCTTGTGCCAGGCCCCATAAAGGGCACTTTACACAAGGTATGGTTTTAATCAGCTAATTAGAAGGCAGGTGTCGTCATTCCTTTTTTATAGAAACACACACTGAGCATCAGAGAGGTCCACACAGGACCCCTCAGCTGCCCAGAGAGGGACAAACACAGGTATCTCTGCTTCACCATCCAGATCTTTCCACTCTATCACACACACTAACTGAGCTTGCTGGCCTAAAACTAGATCAAGCAATCGATTACAGGACCTTCCGGCTGTAAAAATATCTATCCCTCAAAACGCTACTCACGTGGTTTTACCTCAGCCACATCTCCACTCATTTCTACCATGATCTTCTTTTAGGAACTTGTTGGGTCCCCCCAAAATTGGGTACCCCAATAATGGGTCCGTGATTAAAGGAGTGAGACTGATACAAAGCGAAAGTCAAGTAAAGCTTTATTTCGCGCCAAGCATCAAGAATCAGACCAACCGTCCAACAGAACAGTAGGGGACGCCCCTTACAGAGGACGAGCCCTCCCTGCTTTCCAGACTAACTTTTATAGAGCAAAGGCCGCGTGGTAGGGCCCGGCCACACACAGGTGGCCAATGAGATTGCAACACACACAGGAAACTCCACAGTGATGCTAGGCGACCAATTGAATTACAATTTACCCTAGTAGACATTTGAACCAGCATATCACCTTGTTCAGAAATGGCGCCCAAAAGGTGCCCAAACAGTGGGGCCCATACTCCTTGGTAGCTAGGAGACAGTATGCACCCCCACTGATTGAATACCTCCACCTGGCCTGACCCACCCTTGTATTTGGACTTTGTTAACTGGGACTGGTTTCCAGGACTTGCTTTTAAATAAGTTCCCCTGGCAGGGGGTAAGGTCAACGCAAGTTTTACAACAAAATGGCAGTTCAACCGGGGTGGGGCTGCTCTGGCTGAATAGGCCCTTACAGACTCAATTTTCTCTGGGAAGTGAAGCTACGTTTCTCATTATCATTCTCCTTATAACATCCCTGTGGGATGGCAAGCTGACTTAGCAGAGACTATAGAGAGAATAAGTGTGATGACTCCCACTTTCCAGATGAGAGGTCGAGCTGCCCCACAAGTCAGGCGTGGAATCAAAACCGTGTATGAGTGGAGAGAGACTCAGGGAGCTGAGGAGGGCAACGTCCCGGAGATTTCAAAATGGAACCGGAACAGCCCAATGTAATCCACACAGAGCAATGCCCCTGGAGGGCTCTTCCCATCTGGCCAATAGTGGCCTGATGGCGGTCACTGTCACTAGCTCTCTGGCCAGTTTGTTTATCCTTTTGCTATATTTTGGGTTCTTCCAATTTTTGGTACTTAGGAATAAAAGTGCTACAAATATTTACATGCAGATTTTCGTGTGGACATAGTTTTCAATTCATTTGGGAGCATGATTGCTTGATCACATGGTGAAAATGCAAATGTTTAGCTTTGCCAGACACTGCAAATTGTCTTCTGAGGTGGCTATCCCATTTTGCATTTCCAGCAGTAATGAATGGCAGGTCTTTTTTTTTTTTTTTTTTAAGATTTTATTTATTTGACAGAGAGAGACAGCAAGAGAGGGAATACAAGTGGGGAAATGGGAGAGGGAGAAGCAGGTCTCCTGCTGAGCAGGGAGCCCAATGCAGGGCTTGATCCCAGGACCTGGGATCATGACCTGAGCTGAAGGCAGATGCTTAACAACTGAGCCACACAGGCACCCCTGACAGGTCTTTTTTTTTTTTTTTTTTAAGATTTTATTTATTTATTTGACAGAGACAGAGAGAGCGCAGCATGGGGAGGAGCAGAGGGAGGGAGAGAAGCAGGGTCCCTGCTGAGCAAGGAGCCAGATGTGGAGCTCGACCCAGGACCCTGGGATCATGACCTGAGCCAAAGGCAGATGCTTAACCCACGGAGCCACCCAGACATCCCATGAATGAGAGTTCATTCACCAACATTAGTGTTGTCACAGTTTTAAATTTTGTCCATTCTGTGTGTAGTAATGTCTCACTGTTGTTATAAATTTCGTCCATTCTGTGTGTAGTGATGTCTCATTGTTGTTATAAGCCAACATGTATATTTTTTGAATCATGTTGCTCAGCTCGCTAAAGTGAAAATCAAGTCCTAACAAACTGCATAATAAACTGCCATAATTCAGACCATAATTGCCATTCTCAGAAATTCCAATCTAACAAAAAGTACCTGTTAAGAGGGAAAAAAAATTCTTTATCACAATTAATCCCTATTGCTGAAGGCAGGGTGAAAGACTCCTCCCCTAGAAGATAGATAGGATAACTAACCGCTTGTTTGCTTTTCTGTAAACCGCTGGCTTTTAGGTATAGACCAGGTTATTAATTAGGTTATTAATTGCTTATTAATCGCTCTTTTGCCCTTCTGTAACCGCTTGGCTTATAGAAATAATAGAGACGCCATGATGGCATTCCTACCTTCCCCCTTCTTGTTCCCCTTTCCCGCCTCTCTCCTCCTGCGCGCGGGCCCTCAGAACCAATCAGCTTGTTCCCCCTTCCCGCCTCTCTCTTCCCGCCTCTCTCTTCCCGAGCGTGGGTCCTTAGAGCCAATCAGCAAACTCCACTAAGGCCTTTTTCAAAAGTTCTAACTGTCAACCAATCAGTTGCGCCCCACCCAAAACTTGTTTGTACCTGTCTATAAAAACCCGGCGCCACCCCAGCCGGGGGTGCTCAGCTAGCAGGAGCTGCTGACCACCCGCAGGCGCCTGCGTAACAATAAAGAACCTCTTGCTGATTGCATCCAGTGGCAGTGTTGGATTCTTGGGTAAGGGGATCCGCGGGTCTTTCAAGGGCTCCTATTACTTAGTAACTGAGCTTGAAAAAGCCAAAGCAAAATTTGTCCCCTCATCACTAATATACTAAAATGAGCCTTCAAAGGCATGAGGATACCTGGAGCATAAGGATAAAAATGGTCTTTTATTGATGTCTAGCCACATAAAGACATTTTCTCTGACAAAGCTGAATTTGGCTTTGTTTCACAAAGTTCTTCTCAGATTTAAATAAACATTGTACAGTCCTAAATTGCTTTGGACTATTTCTAAGTCACTAAAAAGTTATGGATCAAGGCGGGGAGGGAGGTCTGGATTTCTTCTTCTTCTATAGCTTATCCAGATGTTCCAACACTTTTATGGAAACTAGAGCAGCAGAATAATGAGCAGAAAGTCTCCGCTGTCTACTATTACACCTGCTATGGCTTGAACTTTCAAAAAGTGATACTTTCTTACTGTATTTATTTCAAAGCAGCATTTCACACGTGCATGTTTATATAACAGTTCTGATGGTCATCAACTCTACAAAGATTTGGGCAATAATGTGCAAAACAAAATTCTTAAAAAAAAAAATCACTCAATTTCATAATTTTTGCAAACACGTGAATTTTATCTTGTGCATTTTTGTTGATGAAACATAACAGAATCAAAAGTCACATAACACATCGACCTTGAAAAAATATTTGCAAGCAACTGAAATTTTTAAATGGCCCATTTTATGTTCCCATCCCTAACAAATAAGATATAACCATATGAAACAATTGCTTTCTCCTCAACTCTGGATCTGCTGTTTAGAGAAGCTCCTCAAAGCCTTGGAAATAGTCCATAATTGGGTGGCAAGGATGTCTGAAAGTTTTTCCAAACCAAATGGCAAAGCATTTAAGAAAAGTATCAAAAAAGCATTTGTCAGGAATAAGCATAACATTTAGACTACCTTTTCTGTGTGTTTTTATCACTGCATTTTGGAGGGCACAATCAAATACTTCTGTTATTAACCACTGGCTACACACCAGAATCGATGCTAGGTGTCCTCATATTTTATATGGAAAAATTCCCTAGTATCACTTCAAGCAAAAAGCTGAAACACCCACACCTCAGTAGCGCTAAGAAAATTTTCCCCATTATTTTGCTGTCAACCTAAGCAAAGTGACTGTGCATTCTGCTGAGAAATTTTTAAAGAGGAGATTGGGGGCTAGTCAGAGTGAAATACGGTATAACTTTTAAAAAATTTCCAGTGAGGGACATCTGGCCCAGAGGATACTTTGTTATCATTGAGGAATTGAAGGTGTTTTCTCCAGGTGAGTCATATATCCTTACTAATCATGTCATGGAGTCTCCAGGACAACCAAGTTGCAGATGTTTAATATACTACAAGTAACTGGAAGATTTTCTGTAACCCATTCCTTTCCTTTCTCACCCTACAGTTTGATAAACATACTCCTCCCATCCACACCAAAGATGGAATATTTTCTAGCACAGTGTTATGGGTTGAACTGTGGTTCCCCACCCCCCCGCCGCCCAAAAAAAAGATATGCTGAAGTCCTAAGCTTTAGGCCTCAGAATGTGGCCTTGTTTAGAAATACGGTCTCTGCAGATGCAATGAGGACATACTGGAGTAGGGTGGGTCCAAAATCCAATATGGCTGGGCTTCTTATAAGAAAACAATGTGAAGACACAGGGAAAGAATGTGATGACAGAGACAGAGATGGGAGACATGCAGCCGCCACTAGAAGCTAGGAAGAGGGAAGGAATAACATACATTTACAGGTGTTGGAGGAAGTATAGTACTCTTGATACCTTTCAGACTTACAAATTTCAGACTTCTAATGTGAGGATTTGTGAGACAATCTATTTCTGCTGTTTAAAAACACAGACTGTGGTAATTTGTTATGGTAGCCTTAGAAAACCAACACACACCATGGGCATATCCCTGGGATGCAAGGGTGGTTCAATACACACAAATCAATGTGATACACCACAGAAATAGAACAAAAGATAAAAACCATATGATCATCCCAATTGATGCAGTAAAAGCATTAACAAAGTACAACACCCTTTTATGATTAAAAAAAAAAACTTAAAAATTGGGTATAGAAAGAATATACCTCAATACAATAAAGGCCATATATGACAAGTCCACAGTCCACATCACACTCAAGGGTGAAAGGTTGAAAGCTTTTCCTCGAAGATCAGGAATAAGAAAAGGGTCCCCACTCCTATTCAACATATTACAGGAAGTCATAGCCAGAACAATCAGGCAAGAAAAAGAAATAAAAGATATCCAAATAGGAAATGAAGAAGTAAAACTGTCTTTGTTCACAGATGACACACTCTTAATATAGAAAATCCTTTAACTCCATCAGAAAATTGCTAGAACTAACCAATAAATTCAATAAAGTTGCAGAATACAAAATCAACATCCAGAAAAGTTTCATTTTTATACACTAAAAAGAAAATTCTGAAAAATAAAAAAAGAAAACAATCCAATTGAAAATAGTATCAAAAACAATGCAATCTGTAGGAATAAATTTAACTAAGAAAGTGAAGTGAAAGATCTGTACACTGAAAACTCCAAGACTTTGCTTAAAGAAACTGAAGGAGACACAAATTAAAAGATATCCCATGTTTATGGATAAAAAGAATTAGCATTGTTAATATGTCCCCTGTTACCCAAAGCCATCTATAGATTTCAATTCAATCTCTATCAAAATTCTAATGGCGTTTTTCAAAGAAATAGAAAAAAATAGCCTAAAATTTGTATGGAGACAAAAAACCTTAAATGATCAAAGCAATCCTGTGAGAAAGGAATTAAGCTAGAGGCATCATACTTCCTGACTTCAAACTATATTCAAACTATATATATTTTTTCGGGGCGCCTGGGTGGCTCAGTGGGTTAAAGCCTCTGCCTTCAGCTCAGGTCATGATCCCAGGGTCCTGGGATCGAGCCCCGCATGGGGCTCTCTGCTCAGCGGGGAGCCTGCTTCCCTTCCTCTCTCTCTGCCTGCCTCTCTGCCTGCCTCTCTGCCTGCTCGTGATCTCTGTCTGTCAAATGGATAAATAAAATCTAAAAAAAAAAAAAAAAAAAACAAAACTATATATATTTTTTCAAACTATATTTTCATGACTATCATCATCAAACAGTGTGGTACTAACATAAAAATAGAGACATAGACCAATAGAACAGAATAGAGAGCCCAGAAATAAGCCTACACATAAACAGTCAATTAATATTAAATAATCAACGAAAGAAAAGATAGTCTCTTCATAGATGGCTTGGAAAACTAAATAACTACATGCAGAAGAACGAAATTAGATCCCTTATCTTACACCAGTCACAAAAATAACTTGAACTAAGGACTTAAATTTAAGACCTGAAACCATAAAACTCCTAGAAGAAAACATAGAAGAAAAATCTCCTTGACATTTGTCATGGCAGCAATTTCCTAGATGTGACACCAAAAGTACAAGCAACAAAAGCAAAAATAAATAAGTGGGATTACATCAAACTAAAAAGCTTCTGCATTGCAAAGGAATCATCAACAAAATGAGGCACCCTACCACATGGGAGAAAATACTGGCAAATCATCCATCTGATACAGGCTTAATATCCAGAACTCATACAACTCAATAACAAAAAAACACCCAATTTTTAAACGGGCAAAGGAGCTCAACGGACAGTTTTCCAAAGAAGACATCGAAATGGCCAACAGAAGTCATGGGAGATATATATATATATATAGATATATATATATCTATATATATATATATATCTCCATCCCATTGAAGTATATTAATTATACTTCAATTAAAAAATAAAATTTTAAAATTAAACAAAATATGAAATGTTACACTTCAATTATATCTCAATAAGACTGAGGAAAAAGAAAAAGAAAATTAACCATCAAAAAAAGAAAACTAATTAGGGATGCCTGGGTGGCTCAGTTGTCAAGCATCTGTTTTTAGCTCAGGTCATGATCCCAGGGTCCTGGGATTGAGTCCCACATCAGGCTCCCTGCTGGGGGGGGGGGGAGCCTGCTTTTCCCTCTCCCACTCCCCCTGCTTGTGTTCCCTCTCTCACTGTGTGTCTCTCTCCCTCTGTCAAATAAATAAATAAGAAAAAAAAAAAAGACTAAATTAATACAGTGTTTGAAAATGGGTCTGGAGCCAGATGGGAGTTCAAACCCTGCTATCTGGACAAAGTGTCATGGCAGTCAGAGCTTCTCTAGAACTGGGGCCCAGGCTTGATGCAGTAACTCCCTCCCCAGGAGCCAGAGTCCTGTCCAAACCCAGAATTGGTGCTTTGCTACTGGTCTCCACACTTCCCTTGGCAGGGACACAGCCTCCACCAAAGACACCGCCTTGTAGTGTATGGGCAGAGCCCACGGAGAACCTCCAAAGATTTAGAGGAGGTTTTTTTTTTGTGGGCTTGATATTTAATAAACACAAAAGTTAGGAAATTCATAATTTCCCCTTAAAACTAAAATGTGTCATATTTATTATGTCACATTTATTAATCCTGAAATATATTTTGTTATTTTTATACATATAAAATCGCTTTGGCTGAAAAGTTGTTGGTATGGATTGAATTATATTCACTCAAAATTCCTATCCTGAAGCCCCAACCCAGTGTAACGGTATTTGAAGACAGAGCCTTCGAGAAGTAATTCAGGTCAGATGAAGTCATGAGATGGGGCCTTCATGATGGGATTAATGCCCTTATAAGAAGAGACCCCAGAACACACTCCTACTATCTTCCTCTCCACCATGTGAAGACACAGCTAGAAGGTGGTCGTGTGCAAACCAGGAAAAAAGTCCTCACCAGATACCCAACTTTGAGAAATAAAATGCTGTTGATTAAGCCTCCCAGCCTGTGATCTTTTGCTGGAGTTGACTAAGATAGGTGTTATATATAAAGGAGAACACGATTTAATGAAGTGATGAAAACACCTCACAGTCAGTAGTGGTAGTCAGCTATCAACAGGGTCCGAACTCCCTCACTGGAAATTTTAGGTGTTTTAAGTCGTAAAAATGTCTAAATAATTGTGTTTAAATTAAGTTGCTGTGCTCCTTTGCTCTCGATAATAAATAAGATGTTTGGTTCATGTTTCACAGCACTGCCTGGTGCCCCGAGTTTGGCCCATCAGGGGCACGTTGTGGAACAGGAGCGGGAGGGAGAAAAGGGCTGTCCTTGTCTTCTCCCAAGGACAAAAAAAGCTCCGGGCTGTGGCTCGGTCCCTCCCTGAACCTCCCAGCCAGGGATACCTGTGGAGGTCATGGCATGTTGGAGTCCCAGACATGGGGTGAATGGAGGCTGCTTCTCCACCCAGCTTCCCTGACGCGTGCTCCTCATCGACGGAAGCACCACTCCGGCACCTCCCTGTGGAGGTCACCTCTGCGGCAGCTCCACTCCCGGAGCGCTCAGCCGTCACCTCATGAAGGGACAGGCAGCAGGGAACAGCAGAGGCCTTCAGAGTGGGCCAGTTAGGAGGTCTTTCCACCCTCCTCTTCATCTTTTCACAAGCCTGTTCCTTTCCAGGTTTGTAGAAGGCTTCTCACACAATGTCTCAAATTTCATGGTAGAATTCCCAGAAATGATAGAGAAGCGATGCCAGAACCCCAGAAAATATCAGCCCCACTTTGGGATAGTTGGGTTCACTTCAAAAGGAGGGCTCAGCTTTTTTTTTTTCTTCTTAATTTTCTACTTGCCTTTGTCTTGGAAAAGTATTGACAGGTCCCACAAAGATACAACTGGTTTATTCTCTTTTTGTGCATCTGAACAACACCATCTGGTTAAAACCAGCCCTCACAGCAGTTGAGGTTCACTGGTGCCCCATACGCACAGTCAACAGTGACTTCCCCAACTTTAGAAAGATCTTTGTAACATCCCTCTAGAACCGTCTACTCAACATGAATAGCTTGAGGGTCCTCTCAGAAGTTTTATGAAGTTTTTTACCTTGATTCTGTAATGCTTGAATGCTTGAATAGAGATGCTTTCCTAGGCTAATCAGAACCCTTTAGACAATGCTTTCAGATGTATCACTTCTGACATAAAGCAATGACTTTCTAGAGTCATCTATTCGCATTACAATGTCTTAAGGAAATTGCTCTGCCTTGAAAGGCTCTCTTTTCTATTTGATATGCAACCAATCCCCCTCCCTTCTTTTCCATGGAAAAGCCCGATTTTCTCAAGTTAGAGTTGTTGATTTTAGTACTTAGTAATAACTGCCATCATTCTTTTTTATTTACCCTCTGCAGTTGGGAAGATTTTTATTTTACTTTTCTTCTTTCCACTTTATGATAATGTTCTCTTTTTTTGTATGATAATGTCATAAGCCTAATTTTCCCTTCTGTTAGGTCTTGATTATTCTCCCCAAAGGCTGATATTTAGAATGAAAGCATTTAAAACTTAATGTTAGCACAATGGTTATGTGGTCACATGCATATATGAGAAACTAAAACTACAGATACTGTTAATATTATTCCATGCAAATTAACTCTAATGCAGCATATGTAGTAGGCAGCTTCTCTTCAGGGCTGGTCTAACTGTAAAACTGAAGCTAAGGTTTTTAAAAGGTAGTAAGTAGGAAGGAGGGCAAATAAGTAGGAATCGGTTTGTCACAGCTGTTGCAAGACATCTGAGTATCATTTACATCTGAGACAGATAATTACAGCTTAAGGATTATATCTACTGAGGGACGCCTGGGTGGCTCAGTTGGTTAAGCAGCTGCCTTCGGCTCAGGTCATGATCCCAGCGTCCTGGGATCGAGTCCCACATCGGGCTCCTTGCTCAGCAGGGAGCCTGCTTCTCCCTCTGCCTCTGCCTGCCATTCTGTCTGCCTGTGCTCGCTCTCTCTCCCTCTCTCTCTCTGATAAATAAATAAAACCTTTAAAAAAAAATTATATCTACTGAAAGCGGGGGAGGGGATATTTTTCCCTTCTTGCCTTCTAGGTACTTTGGCTGGTTGAATAATTAAATTGACATAAAACAGATTAACAGGAGAAAAATAAATTTAATTTCGTACATATAAGAAACCCCAAAGATATGATGCATAAAGAAGTGACCAAAGCAGGCAGCTTTTATACCTTTCTGACAAGGAAGCAATAAATTTGACCAGACAAAGGGTTTTGAGTTTGGGGTGGTAAATTAGTGAGGAAGTAACAAGGTTTCTTTATACAACCTTCCCAGCCCTAAATTCCTGTCTCTGGTGATAAGGATGCTCTCCCGGTAGAGGGAGGGTACCTCTCACAGGATGTAAGGGCCTATTCAGCCAGAGCGGCCCCACCCTGGTTGAACCGCCATTTTGTTGTAAAACTTAAACTGACTCCCCACCCCCACCCCGCGTCCCCTCTCCCCACCGCGCCAGGGGAACTTACTTAAAAACAAATCCCGGAAACCAGTCCCAGTTAACAAAGTCCAAACACAAGGGTGGGTCAGGCCAGGTGGAGGTATTCAATCAGTGGGGGCGCATACTGTCTCCTAGCTACCAAGGAGTATGGGCCCCACTGTTTGGGCACCTTTTGGGCACCATTTCTGAACAAGGTGATATGCTGGTTCAAATGTCTACTAGGGTAAATTGTAATTCAATTGGTCACCTAGCATCACTGTGGAGTTTCCTGTGTGTGTTACAATTTCATTGGCCACCTGTGTGTGGCCGGGCCCTACCACGCGGCCTTTGCTCTATAAAAGTTAGTCTGGAAAGCAGGGAGGGGTCGTCCTCTGTAAGGGGCGTCCCCTACTGTTCTGTTTGACCGTTGGTCTGATTCTTGGCGCGAAATAAAGCTTTACTTGACTTTCGCTTTGTATCAGTCTCGCTCCTTTAATCACGGACCCATTATTAGGGTACCCAATTTTGGGGGGACCCAACAAGGAGAGATTTTCTGCCTGCAGGGGTGTGAATAAGGGTTAGCGTGGCCTTCCTGCAATGGTTGCTTCTGAAGTTGAAAGACCCGCGGATCCCCTTACCCAAGAATCCAACACTGCCACTGGATGCAATCAGCAAGAGGTTCTTTATTGTTACGCAGGCACCTGCGGGTGGTCAGCAGCTCCTGCTAGCTGAGCACCCCCGGCTGGGGTGGCGCCGGGTTTTTATAGACAGGTACAAACAAGTTTTGGGTGGGGCGCAACTGATTGGTTGACAGTTAGAACTTCTGAAAAAGGCCTTAGTGGAGTTTGCTGATTGGCTTTGGCGACCCGCGCGCGCGAAGAGAGAGGCAGGAAGGGGGAACAAGCTGATTGGTTCTGAGGGCCCGCGCGCGGGAGGAGAGAGGCAGGGAGGGGAAGAAGAAGGGGGAAGGTAGGAATGCCATCATGGCGTCTCTATTATTTCTATAAGCCAAGCAGTTACAGAAGGGCTAAAGAGCAATTAATAAGCAATTAATAACCTAATCTACGCCTAAAAGTCAGCGGTTCACAGAAAAGCAAACAAGCGGTTAGTTATCCTATCTGTCTACTAAGGGAGGGGTCTTTCTAGGGGAGGGGTCTATCAAAGTAACTTTAATTCAAAATAATCAATATGCCAAAAATTATACTCTGGGGTGGCATATTCTGCTACCCATCACCAGTCTAGGAGAGTCTAGTCTAAATTAACCTGACCGGTTTTCTGTTGTTATTTTTTTTAAGATTTTATTTATTTATTTGACAGAGACACAATGAGAGAGGGAACCACAAGCAGGGGGAGTAGAAGAGAGAAAAGCCGGCCTCCTGCCAAGCAGGGAGCCTGATACAGGGCTCGATCCCAGGACTCTGGGATCATGACCGAGCCTAAGGCAGACACTAACGACTGAGCCTCCCAGGTGCCCCCCCACCCCATTGTTATTTTTTCACTTATATACCAGAACGTGTACCTCTTGCAGACATTAAACTGACGTTGGCTAGAGAGAATCAGTTAAACAGTTTCCTTCAAGGCTATCCAGAGCCAAATCGCAGGTTGAAAAAGATAACTGGTATGACTAAAGCCAAAGGGCGGGTTACAGGAAGTGTCCATTTCAAGGAGGCAGGAAGTGGCGGTAGATCAAGTTCAGTGGCTCGACAACCAGCCTGAACTGTCAGGCACAGAGCGGCATTTATCTCTAGGTTCCCTGCTCCCAGAAGATGCCAAACCCTCCTCCCTACCTGATAAGGCCCTTCCCACTTCCCAGCATAGCTGGGTCCGCCTTACCCTTAGGGTCTCTGCTGGGAAGTCAGCTCCTAAGAGAGGCCTACCTTCACTGGCCCCTCCCCCACCCGTGTCAGCTGCTACAGAAGGCACAGCCCAGAATGAGAGACCAGGACACGCTGAAGAGAAGAAACAGTCCAGAGGCTGCGGGAGTGGCGGCCACAGCCCAGCCCTGCCCACAGGTCTCTGGGCTCAACCTAACCCTGGACTGGCCCTTCTTGTTTCTGCCCTGTAGGCTCTTTAATCCCACTTCGCTCCTTGTTCTAATTAACTGTGGCTCTCAGAAGCCTTAAGAACGTATTCCAAAGTAAAGTTAAAGAAACTGGAAGAACTGAAAAGAGAGCAATAGAGAAAAGAATAATAGAGAGGAAAGGGGTCCTTGAAATGTACTACCAGTGAGTGGAATCTAAAGGCACACAAGACTGACCCACCTGGGATTTAAAGTTTTAGGCGAGCTCTGCAAGAAGCATTTATGTAAATAAACTGAAAAGAACAGGACTAGAAAGGAGGTGCCACCAAAGTGGTTCCTTCCCCAAAATAAGCCGCAGTGCCGAGTCACTGCTTACCACTATGAAAGAAAGAGCCGAACCAGGCGTCTGGGAAGCTATTTTGTAAATTCAGTAGATCACGATCGTTTTTACAGGCCACATTCAGATACAAAAGTACATACAAAGACTTACGTAACTTCCAAGGTCAGTTAAAGCCACCACATATATAACTTGCTGAAGGCTTTTAATACCATAAATGCCCACCTTCTGTGTTCTTTCTCTGAACTTTTATGGCTCACCAATAAAGAGATGTGTCATCATGATCTATTTTCTAATGAGTCCTCCCTGTCCACCTAGGACTCTGGAAAGAGAAAAATCAGGAGTAAATGTAAATGTTTTTCTAGCCACTCTAAAAGTACAAAATTAAAGAGGCCTGTTACCCTGCTATGAAAATGTTCTACTTAAATGAAATCTCATTTTCCAGTGACCCTACTGCAGAACAATCAACAATAACAGGCTTTATGTTCAAACGGGAGAGGAGGAGAAAAGCCTAGCGCGCTTGCCCTTGCTGAAGAAGGGTCATATTTAAACAATGAGGGATAAACATGTCTATGAGATGGGGTCTGAGTAAAATATGCTGGGTATTTTTTTTCTTTTTTAATTAATGGGAATTTGCTCCCAAATTTCCACAGAAAACTTTTTCTTTTCTAGTCTGATTACTCATTGCGCTATTAGCCACAGCCAAGAAAAAGTTCAAGTATGGTAAAAGTCTATTATATGATATCAGAAGCAACATGAGGCTCTGGCTAATCCCGGTGGGCCTGACTGAGATCTGCCCGTGGGCCTGGTGGGGAGAGAGGCATTCTAGAACATCAAGCCTGGGAGATACTTAAAGTAGAAGATGAATATTGAGAACAACAACATCACACCAAGTTTTGGGGGATGGGCAAGCTGGTGCAGGTGATTTAACACTTTTTTTTTTTAAGATTATTTATTTACTTATTTTGACAGAGAGAGATGACAAGCAGGCAGAGAGGCAGGCAGAGAGAGAGAGGAAGCAGGCTCCCTGCCGAGCAGAGAGCCCGATGCGGGGCTCAATCCCAGGACCCTGGGATCATGACCTGAGCCGAAGGCAGCGGCTTAACCCACTGATCCACCCAGGTGCCCCGATTTAACACTTTTGACAGAAGTTTCCCTCTCCTTCCACAGCTACGAAGGGCAAGGGCTGCTCTTCTTACTTAGAGCACAAGCAACGTACACCTGTCCTGAGTTGAGCCCCTCCAGATCACCATAAACAGATGGCAAAACATGGAAGAGTTTGTGGAATGTACAGTGACATATCCATCTAGAGATCCTCTTTGGGATACTTGCTTTTAAAAGAACAGTTTTTGAAAATTCATATAATAAAAAGATGGTGGAAGAGGGTTAAAGGTGAGAGCTAAGAAATTTAGTGGAACCTTGACATCATTCTACTGTCATGAAATGTCTGAAAAGATTACCCCAATGAAGTTTAGCTTTGTATTGGAACACAGAACATATTCACCTAAATGTGCGGAGATTATTGGTTTTTTTTTAAAGATTTATTTATTTATTTGACAGAGAGATCACAAGTAGACAGAGAGGCAGGCAGAGAGAGAGAGAAGCAGGCTCCCTGCTGAGCAGAGAGCCCGACATGGGACTCGATCCCAGGACCCCGAGATTATGACCTGAGCCGAAGGCAGCAGCTTAACCCACTGAGCCACCCAGGCACCCCTGTGCGGAGATTATTCAAAGGGTTTACTGGTTTTCCTGTAAGAATCTTGAGACTTGTCACATGTGGAAAAACCTGCACAAGACCAATACAGAAAGTCGGTGTTGGTGGCTATATCATCACATCTTTATACAGCAATGTATGCCTCTGCAGGTGTTACTATGTGCATTACTATGTGTATTATATCACTCTCATAGTAATTATTATTCCCACGTGAGGAAATCAGCCCAGAAAAGGGGCTTAGCTACATGTAAAAGAAAGTTAGTGATGGAATCAGTACTATAAACCAGGTACCCAAACCCCAAATCCAGTACTTTTATTATTCTCCCCCTCACTAAGGGCAAGTTTTCTTTAGAAGGAAATTAATTTCCTTAAGGAAGGATTGCATGATGGTTGAGGGTATGGCTTCAACAGATGCTCAGCATCACTCATCATCAGGGAAATTCAAATCAAAACTACAATGAGCCATTGCCTCATGCCTGTCAGTATGGCTAAAATACAAAACACAAGAAACAAGTGTTGTCAAGGATGTGGAGAAAACAGAACCCTCGTGCACTGTTGGTGGGAATGCAAACTGGTGCGGCCACTGTGGGAAACAGTATGGAAGTTCTTCAGAAAGTTAAAAATAGAGCTATCCTACAATCCAGGAATTGCACTACTGGGTATTTACCCAAAGAATACAAAGATATTAATTCAAAAGGATACATGCACCCTTGTGTTTATTGCAGCATTATTTACAATAGTGAAATTATGGAAGCAACCGCAGTATCCATCAAGAGATGAATGGATAAGGAAGATGTGGACCATTATTTAGCATAAAAAAGAGGGAAATCTTGCCATTTGCTACAACATAGATGAAACCAGAGAGTATAATGCTAAGCAAAATAAGTCCATCAGAGAAAGACAAATACCATATGAAATCATACAATTTCACTCATATGTGGAATTTAAGAAGCAAAACAAACAAGCATAGGAAAAAGAGACAAACCAAGAAACAGACTTTTAACTCTAGAGAAGGAACTAATAGTTAACCAGAGGGGAGGTGGGTGGGGGGAATGGGTGAAAACAGGTGATGGGGATTAAAGCCTACACCTGTCATGATGAGCACTGAGTAATGTGTAGAATTATTGGATCAGTATATTGTACACCTGGGAGGCACCTGGGGGGCTCAGTCATTAAGCATCTGCTTTCAGCTCTGGTCATGATCCCAGGGTCCTGGGATCGAGCCCCACATCCGGCTCCCTGCTCAGCGGGAAGCCTGCCTCTCCCTCTCCCACTCCCCCTGCTTGTGTTCCTTCTCTCACTGTGTCTCTCTGTCAAAAAATAAATAAACAAAATCTTTAAAAATATATATATATATATATATCATACACCTGAAATTAATATAACACCATTAACCATACTGGAGTGAAAATAAAAAAGTTTAAAAAGGGACATGGGGGGCGCCTGGGTGGCTCAGTAGGTTAAGCCGCTGCCTTCGGCTCAGGTCATGATCTCAGGGTCCTGAGATCGAGTCCCGCATCGGGCTCTCTGCTCAGCGGGGAGCCTGCTTCCTCCTCTCTCTCTCTGCCTGCCTCTCTGCCTACTTGTGATCTCTCTCTGTCAAATAAATAAATAAAATCTTTAAAAAAAATAAATAAATAAATAAATAAAAATAAAAAGGGACATGGGCTTTGAAAACAAACATACCACTGAGGAGTCTTGCGAAAATTGACAGAAGTAGCAGGCCTTGCTCTGCCACATACCAGCTGTGTAACTTTGGACAAGTAACCTATCTTCTCTGGGCCTCAGTTTTATCATCTGTAAAATGGGAAAATTTTATAATAGCCCATCGGATGGTCTATTGGATAGACCAATAGCTATCATTGGATAGCTATTATCATTGTCTATCATCTTCTGATTTTCCTTTCCTTCCCTGCATATAGAAGATGAAACTCCTCAATCCCCAGTTGGATGGTGTCACGTGACCAGTTCTGACCAGTGAAATGTGAACAGACTATGGCACGTCACTTCCGGATCTGGACAATGGAGAGCCCATGCTGGAGGCTGCAGCCCCGCTCATATCCTTGGGTTCAGAGCTGTGCTGCTGTGGAAGCAGCCTGAGTCACCACCACAGCGGACTTTGCTCTGTTGAGTGAAGCCACTGAACATGCCGGCTTGTGACCACAGCATATTCCAGCCTAGGGAGCTCTCAATACAATCAGCAATCAATAAATTTGGCTTCCATTATCGTCACTGTAGAGTGCTTAAATATGAGAACCTAAATATGCCATCTCAAAACACTTAATTTATAGTCCATCTATTCCCTCAACAAGTGTTTACTGAGTATCTACAATGTATAAGGCCCCATGCTGGGATCTGGATATAAAGCGATGAACAAGACAGACACAGTAGCACCTATAGCCCCAAGAAATAAATGAGTCTTTACAAATCTCCCAGAAACCCTCTCTGAGGGAGTTCAGTCACAATTCGTCAGGAACGCATATGGATGTGTTCCAGTGACTCGGAAAGGAACAAAGTCCAGCGCTGGGAAAGATCTAAACTATTATAATGCCCAGCCAGAAAGCTCCCAAAGGCCTCAGTTCTGCCCACACTCGGGACTCAGCGAACCATCCTGCTTGCTCACAAGAGCTCCAAGTGTTCAAGGCACCTCCTGGAAATGACAGACACACACAAAGGAAAGATCCCTGATTTCCATCAAGGATAGTCTAGGGAACACACAGCTTATTAGCACTAAAATCTCACATTGCACTCTACAGCAATTTCCAGTTATCTAACTTCATGAAATATGTGAGCTAGAGATAGAAAGATAGATAGATCTTCTAATATTTTTAATTTTATTGTTTTCTCCTTCAAACTATACTTTTCATGAGCAGGAAATTTTCCCCAGTCTCCTCAGAGCCCAGTTGCTAGAATATTCTTGACTGGACACAAAACTGCTGCTAGACACACTCTCAACATAATGGTTTTGAGTCCCAGATACGGCCATATTTCCATTTACCTTGGCAAAATGATTATATAGAAAAATGTATAAACTTGGATTCAAAACTCAAAATCAGTACCCACTACTTCAGAAAAACAACACTATTAATTCTGGGCAGATTCCTATAGAATTTAAGAGGGAGGCACTATACCATTTCTCAGCAGTCGATATGTCGAACTCAAATCTAATTTAAATTTCCAACAACTTTGCTTTAGAAGCTTTTCCATGAAATCTGGTCTTTGCCTGACTTGCCTGCTGTAAATTCTATTAACCAAACTCTGCAAGGCCTTACACTACTCTTGAATAATTCTACACTTGGAAAAAAAAAAAAGAGAGAGATTATGAAACTGCCAGCAAACACCTTCTATATTTCAGAAGGTGAACGTGTACATGGAAGACTTAAACTTTGGTTGTTTTCCTTTCAGAATATCTAAAAGGCGGAATTCAAACTCTGAACAATCAGATTTCCCAAGACACAGGAGAAAAGCCCTAATGAAACCCTATTTGAGTTGGGACCCACGGGTGAGACTCAGGCTGCTTGAACTTGACAAGAGGCCTCCCTTGGTCCTCCCCTGCCCTTCCTTCAGCAACAAAGAAACATCTGGCACAGAGGCAGATTCAGGGTCATTTTCTGGCTCATCTCTCTGAAGTTCCTCAGTCCGTGGGATTTTCAGGTCTCCAGGGACATGGAACCTACCCTCGTTACCAGTAAGAGTGACCTGTAGACCCTGTCTGTCTTGTGGAATCATCTCTCTTCCCCGTGTCTCCTCCCCCGATCTTAGGATACCCAAGTCTCGGCTGGGCTCCTCGTCACCTGTGCTCACCTGAGCTGTCAGACCCACACTCGGAGCCTAGGCCTGAGGGAGCCGGCTCTCTCCTGCGATAACAGAGGGAAGTTGATGGGTTAATAAAGCAGATCCTATCAGGTTAACAAAAGGCCTTCGTCTAGTGAAGTTGTTCATGAAACAGCACTGCTGGTGGGCTTGGAGCGTGGGGCTGATGCGGGGACTCTGCTGGACCCCCTCCAGGGTTCCTGCGTAGGCAGCTGCTGACCTCACCAGCCCCATTTCGAGGACAGGTCATTATAACAAGACGCTGCCTTGTCTCGAGCACATTCTGAAACGCAGGAAGAAACCGAACCTGTAGATGTTCACTGACAGCCTCACATCAGATGACCTTAAATACATTAAACAAACACAGACCTTCCCACCAACGTGATGAAGAAGAAGCCAGGAAAGGGAAACCAGGACTCATAATTAACATGTGAACTCTGAACGCCTTCAGCTTGCTTGCCAGCCTTCTGCTGCACGATGCCCCCAGCCAACCTTATCTGTAAAGAGTCAGACAGTAAACATTTCCAGCTTTGTGGGCCACATAAGGTTTCTCTCGCTTATTCTTCTTTGGTTCATTTTACAACCCTTTAAAAGTGTAAAAACCATGCCAGCTTGAGGGCATTCGCTGGCAGCCTTTTGCCATGTTTGGCCATTGGCAGGCTGTAGGTCACACAGCTCTGCCATGGAACATCTTTAGGGTTCAAACAGGGACACCTGATGACCATCTCTGACCCCACAAACACTAAGAAGCATTTGTTTAAAAGGAAAGTGACTTTCTAGGTAGGTTCAGTTCTCTCTGCATCATTTTATTAGTTGAACACAGTTCCAGCCAAAATCCCAGAGCTATTTATGTTTCCTTCTAGTTACTATTTTATTGGTTTTTGCTGTAGGGTGGGAGGGGAGAGGTCAAGGGGAACAGAGGTCAAATAAGGAATCTGGCAAAATGAGGCCACAATTTATATAAAAAAATAGAAAGCTTAAAATGAGTATGTTGCAAGAAGGAGAAATACAACTTTTCAAATAGTAAAACATGTTATAAAGCCAAGGTAATTAAGAACATAATTCTAGGATAAATCAGAAACAGATCAATAAAACAAAACTTTGGGTCCTAGAAACCAACCCAAAGTTATATAAAACATAAACACATGATTAAGTAATGATAAAACTCTGCAGTGATACAATGGCTTAGCTAACAGAAATATTGCTGGGTCAACTGATTATCTATAGGGAGAAATCAAGTTAGTTTTTTTATCTCAAAATATTCTCCAAAATACATGCCAAGTAAATCACAGAGTTGAAGTTGTAAAATTCCATTAGAAGAGCCAGAAAACAAACATTCAGTTAAATATATTTATCTTCTTTCTGTGTAAGAAAAGACTTTCTTCTTCTTCTTCTTTTTTTTAATCTAAGGGGAAAAGACTTTTTTAGAAAGACGGGAGAGAGTGCCTGGGTGGCTCAGTTGGTTAAGCATCTGCCTTCAGTTCAGATTATGATCCCAGGGTCCTGGGATCAAGTCCTGCATCGAGCTCCCTGCTCAGCGGGGAGCCTGCTTCTCCCTCTCCCTCTGCTATACACTTTTTCTCTCTCTATCAAATAAATAAATAAAACCTTAAAAAAAATAAAATGATGGAAGAAATCACACACGGACAAAAAAATCAAAATTAGTAAATTAAATTAGTATATCTTTACCTCATAAAAGGTATATCATAAATTCATAGTAAATTAAAATGCTGAATAAAGATTAGTAAATTAAACATATGCAAACATCAAAAAAAATACAGAGATATAAAAGCCAACAATGACTTGGGAAAATGTTTTAAAAATAAAATGGATAAAGGGTCAATAGCCTCAGTATATAAGGATCTCTCATAAGCTGTATATGAAATATACCAGAAATACACCAGGCTTCAAAAGATAAAAAGTAGAGAATTCTTTAAAAAGGAATATAAAAATTAACATATAGGTTTAAAAAATGTTTAACTTCATTGGTAATCAAAGAAATGCAAATCAAAACAGCATCTTTAGTTTTTGCACAAATTAAGTGCACCAGCACACACTGCTTGTTAGAGGTAATGAGTCCTGGGATCCTGCCCACTGCTGGCTGGAGTGGAAATGTACTCTGGTAAATAATCTGGCAAGCATTGTTTATCAAGTAACTTTAAAGTGGTCACAGTTTTTGGCCTATTAATGTCACTCCAAAGAATCAATAGAAATGAAACGATCATAAATCTGGACAACGATGGATGCATTAAAGCATACCAGAGAACGTTATTCTTAAAATGGGAAAGGATTTAAATGCCTACCCCAGGGAATGGTTAGGAACTTAGGGCATATACATACCATGAAATATTATACAGTCATTAAAATTATGCTCATGGAGAGTTTTAATGATGGGGATTTTATCATCTACATAAATTGGGAAAGAATACAAAATTGTGTATATATGTATTGGGATCTCAGCTGTGATAAAATGAACACACATGCACACACACATGAAAAAGAAATACGCCCACATGTTTAATAGTGGTTATCACTGGAAAGTAGGATTACAGTGGAATTTCCCACAATTAATATATATTAATTTCCTAATCAGAAAAAACACACTTTAAAAATTGACCTTGAGGGGCGCCTGGGTGGCTCAGTGGGTTAAGCCGCTGCCTTTGGCTCGGGTCATGATCTCAGGGTCCTGGGATCGAGTCCCGCATCGGGCTCTCTGCTCAGCAGGGAGCCTGCTTCCTCCTCTCTCTCTCTCTCTCTGCCTGCCTCTCTGCCTGCTTGTAATCTCTGTCTGTCAAATAAAATAAATAAAATCTTAAAAAAAAAAAAAATTGACCTTGAACTCAAAAAAGAGACGAAGGGAAAGAGAGTAAATAAGAAAGGAAGTGTTGATACTCATCAAGCCAAAACTTCCCTAAACCAGAATTACAGAACTGACAATGATTTTGTATATCTAAGACTTTGTATTGCAGATTAAAAATCACTGGAAGTACTTCATGAAACCGAGACATATCCTACATGCATCAAGTCAGCCCAACATCGATCAGGACTCTGTGAACATCAGCAGGACACTCTGTGTGGGCAAGACACAGGTTTAAGAGTAAGAGAACCAGCAACAATAAAAGCTAAGGGTCCATGTAAACATCCTAGAAGCAGCAAAGTTTGATTCATTAAATGGAAAGTGATCAATAACCTTGAGTTTTACATTATTAGATTGTCAGAGCAACATATTGTAATTAATTTAGACCTGCTTTCACTGTGGCAGGAAGCTGAGAAACAGGATTCACCCGTTACTGGATTCTAATCCAATGAACAAAGGAAACAACGTACTGGGATTATTCATGAATTAAATAGGGAGAAATGAACAACTCTTGGGAACATGATGCAATGGTATTAAGATGCAACAGTAGGGAATACCTAAAACACCCTCTAATTAGGACAAGAAGGATCTAATCCAAATGCAGATAAGAATAGGGGTAGAAAGTTCTCAAGTAACAAGTTCCTTCTGGCAGAGAAGGATGTGCTGGGGTGGAAACAAGGTAGATTGCAGAGTCACACAGACGGCCAGGAATCCTAGTGCATCTGTTTGCAGACTGCACTCTCTGGCAAGGTTCTTGGCCTGTCAGAGCACCAGCTTCCTCATCTGTCAAACACACATAGTAATCAACCTTGCAGGGTCGGTGTAAGGTTTGACACAGCAGATAGGAGACACCTGGTTCAAAGCCCAGCATGCCTAACAATGAATGGAACCATTATTCTCTCACTGAAAGCCTGGGGACCACAGAGTCAGCCACGTGTCCCTGATGCTGTGGGCACTGCTTTCCCTTTCTTGGCCAACTTGCAGGTAGAGGGGAGGGGAGGCAGAACTTTGCTTGTGCTAGCAGGGGGCCAGAACAAGTAGGAAAAGAATGATCTGACAGTAACTGTCAGTGATTATATGGATCCCAGACCCTGACAGTTCCTGAAGGTTCCCCCAGGCAGTACTGACCTGGGCTCTTCACCACACCCCAACCCAGATCTCAAAGAGCCTGGTACAGCAAAAATACAACAAAAAATAATCCCCACAGAACAAAATAACCACAGAAGAGGACAAAAATGCATGGTATAGAAAATACAATAAGCCTTATAACTGAAAGAAAAATAACATGGAATAAATGAAGAATGAGAAATCAACAAATCTAGAATAAGCCAATTGAGTAACACTTTAAAAGAGATGTCGAGCATAAAGGGCGAAGAAAATTGGCAATGAAGGGAAGAATTAATGAAGACAAAAATCAATATAACTCAGAAGACAAGAGAAAAATACTAGAAACACAAGGTAAGTATGTGTAAAATAAGAATGCTGCCTGGTGTGCATCAGGATCCTAAGAGACTTAGACAATGACCTTGCTGATTGAGAGGAAGAGAGCAAGACAGTGTGTGCCTGAAAAGCTCCAGTCATCACCAGAAGGTGATGACAGATCCTGGGGTGTATTGCTGATCACTGAAAAATTAAAGGGCAAGTCTGACAACTTGTCAATATTTTAAGCCTCAGTTTTCAGAGAAGTAATAAAGATAATTTGAGGAGATAATTCAAAATCATTAGCAACATCAAAATTGATCGTAATTACATTAGGGGGAGTAGAACGAGCAGTAATAATGAGTCCTTATTTAGGAAAAAACAACCGTGTCCAGACAAATGTGAAGACTCTTTGAATTGGTATAGGCACTTCTATTTTTAGCTGGCAGAACAGTGCTGTGGCTAGGGAAGCCCCATCTTGAGTGTGAGAAAGACCCAGGGGTCCATCTCAATGGTGTCCCCTTACCAAAGTTGGCACCCACTAAGTTAATCCCACTAAGCCTTAACTTCTCATCTACCTCATTGATGTTCATGACAATTAACAATTAATTGACAAAAAGACTGAGTACAAAGTAAGAGCCACATAATTGGTACCTATTTTGAAGCTTAACAGCATCTATTGTGTTGAGCTAGATTTTAAAAAGAGGGGAGAGAAAGCTATAGTTCCTCAATGTCAAGATCTTGTCAAGTGGCTAAGAAAGAATGACAGCCGAGTTGATAAACTCCTCAGAGAATATGTGCATTATCTCCTTTGTCCTAGCAACAAGGTTAGTGCTAGATGGCTGAATGATTCAGCTTATCACACACCATCTGTGAACCCTACCCGTCTACTGATCCCCTAACCAAGAGCAAATCTTCTGTGGCCCCATGCCGTGCCCCACAGAGAACCTCACAAACCGACAGCAGCCCAACCGAGGCGTCCCAGGCTGCCCTGAAAAGCATTTCCTGGAGACTGACGTATGCCATCCAGGCTGGGAGAGGTCAACCGAGAGCCTGCCGCATGTCACTGTGACCAGGGGCCACATTCAATAAACTCACTTTCCAACCAACAAGTATTTCCTGACTGATGCCAGTAACTAAAAATGGCAGTGTACTTACATGCCTCTTGGAATGTAGAGTTATCTTTGTTTCTCCTTCAGTTCCTCAACTCATCTAAATATGCAAAAAGAACCAAGCGATCATCTGCTAAATGGATTAAAAATGCATATTTCAGTGCTAATCTTAATTCTCACCACAGACTAGAGCTGTGTTTCCTAAGAACTGCGTATTATAAATTCCATGAAATTCAATGTCTGAACGATTTACCAAATATAAAATAGATGAGAAGGGGCCTGCAAATATTTTGGGCCATTCAAAAATTACTAAGCGAAGGTCACATGTTCCAGGATACTAGACTCCGGTCTTATTTACTTTGGGGGTTATATTAATATTTTAAAATATTTAGGAGAAACTGTTTGCCTGCATCTTAAGTAAAAGCTGTATGGTCAGCTCCGTTGGCAGCAAGAATTTGTACCATGAGATGTCTGAGTAGAAGAAAGAAGGCTCTACGTTGTGCCAATCTCAGAATAGTGCAGCTAAGGCAAGACCCTTCAGGGAGCATGTAGAGGCCAGGCACTGTTGTTAGAGGAGTTTTGCGAACTCTTTGTTTTGTTTCAGTATCTCAAAGTACTTTAGAAGTAGTAATGACAGTTCCTTGCATATCATACAGTTCCTCTTTAAAAACAGCTCACTGTCCCACTTTGTTGCTCCTTCAAACCCTTAAGAGCAAAGTATTATCTTTCTACTCCTACCCGCCAAACTCTTCCAAAGAATCTAGCAATCTTTATAAAACTTCCAAATATGTATGAACATTTTATTATATATTCACAAACAAAAAAATTACACCTAAAATCTGACTATCAAAACAAGTATAAGAATGCTTTTGCTGGCAGATGTCTATCATTCCATGGAGGGCAATGAGTCAACATCTAGCAAAACTAAATCCTACACTTTGACCATTTCTAGATTCCATTTCTAGAAATTTGCCCTACAGATACACTATAACATGTACACTTTCCATTTTGTGAAAGCTCATATCACAGGAATATGATATCATATGATATAATATGATACCATATCTAGTATCACAAGAATGGAAACAACTTAGGAGCACCTGGATGGCCCAGACCATTAAGCATCCAACTCTTGATTTTGGCTCAGGTCATGATCTCAGGGTCATAGGATCAAGTCCCACATGGGGCTCTGTGCTGGGCTTGGAGCCTGCTTAAGATTTTCTCTCTCTCTCTCTCCCTCTGCTCTTCCCCAGCTCCCTCTCTTAAAAAAAAAAAAAAAAAAAAAAAGAATTGAAACAAATGTCCACCAACAGGGGGCTGAAAAAAATAAATTATATCCGTAAAACAGAATATCGTAGAGCTGCTTGGCATGCCTGCGTAGGTCAGTAAGTTAAGCAACTAACTCTTGATTTCAGCTCAGATCATGATCTCAAGGTGGTGAGATCTGAGCCCCACATCGGGCTCTATGCTGGGTGTGGAGCCTGCTTCAGATTCTCCCTCTACCCCTCCCCCACCCCGGGACCACACACATGCAGACTCTCTCTAAAAAAATTGTAGAGCCACCAAAAAGATGAAGCAGTTCTATACGTAATAAAATAAATCAATCTCCACACTGTTGAGTGAAAATACCCCATTATTAGGTTAAAAAAAAAAAAGAAAAAGAATGGATGCCTGGGTGACTACACCCATTGAGCAACCAACTCTTGATCTCAACTCAGGGTCATGAAAAAAACAAAAAGAAAAAGAAAAAATAATCACGAATAAAAGAAAGGGCAAGATGTAGAAGTGCTTAGGGTATATTACTGCTATGTAATGACAAAAACATAAAGAAATGCTCACATATAATATTAATAGTTAATATTTGTTGAGTGTATTCTGCATGCCAAGGATAGTTCTTAGCCCTTTACGTGAATTATCTCATTAGTTCTTCTCAGCAATTCTGAGAGAGGTATGATTAGTATACCCGTTTCACAGATGAGAAAATTGAGGTATAGTGAGATTGAGAAACTTGCCCAAGATCACAAAGCCAGTAGCTAAGGTTCAAACTCTGGCCTCAAAGCTCACCCTCAGCCACAACTACACTGAACTAGACCATATACCATGTTTGAAAGTTTCCTTAAGAAGCTGGGATGAAGACCTGCTCCCAAGGAGGGAGCTGTCAGCTAGGAGGTGAGGATGAGAAAGAGATTCACTTTTCACTGAATCTTTTGAATTCTATACATAAGAACAGTCCAAAAATAAATGAACGAGTGTTTTGTTTTGTTTTGTTTTTTACTCTACCTGCTTGGATTAATTGGCAAGAAGGACAATATGAATTAGTGTTCTGATGAATTATATATTTTTAAAGAAATGCAGTTTTATTATTTCCTTGTTCCTCTACTTAATTAGTCCCTTAATTTTCTCAAGGACTTGAAAAAATGGGAAACACAACTTAATCCAGTATAGAATTCAAATCGCGCACAAGCACTTTCCAAGGAAACTGGAGGGAGATGATAAAGTATACATACCAAAAGAAATAGCATTGAGCCCAATGCTACAAGTGAGGGAGGGCTAAGGTTGTTCACTTACTACAGATTATTAGCCCAGACTCCTGTCAAAGACAGAAGTTTTAGATTTTGTTATCTCTGTAAAAGGAAAGAAAATAAGGACATTCCAGATGGCAGAAAGAACAAAAGCATACCTGATCTGTCTCTTAATCATGATCTACTACTTCCAACAATAACAGAGAAAAACAGCAAAATTTTTCTGATAGGGAAAACTTCCATCATAAAATGTAAAACACACCATCATAACATATGAAAGTTATAAAAGGTCTCCGAGGTAGGGCCCTCTGTTTTGTGTGCTTGTCTAAAACCCAAGTTCAACAGCCCAAAGCAGAGCTTCTCAAATTTCAATGTGTATATGCATCTTGGGGATCTTGTTAAAACGTAAATTCTGATTCAGTAATTCTGGGTGGGACCAGATGATGTATTTCTTTTTTTGTTAGTTTTTTTAAACATTTTATTTATTTGAGAGAAAGAGAGAGAGCTAGAGCAGGGGGTGGGGCACGGAGAGAGGGAGAAGCAGACTCCCTCCTGAGTGGGGAGCCCAACATGGAGCTCCAATCCCAGGACCCTAAGATCATGATCCAAGCCAAAGGCAGCCATTAAACCAAATGAGCCACCCAGGTGCCCAAGACTATGCATTTCTTTCTTTCTTTTTTTCTTTCTTTCTTTTTTTTTTTTTTTTAATTTATTTATCTGACAGATAGATAACAAGTAGGCAGAGAGGCAGGAAGAGAGAGAGAAGGAAGCAGGCTCCCCACCGAGCAGAAAGCTCTATGCGGGGCTCCATCCCAGGACCCCGGGATCATGACCTGAGCTGAAGGCAGAGGCTTTAACCCACTGAGCCACCCAGGCGCCCCCCAAGACTATGCATTTCTAACAAGCTCCCAAGTGATGCCTAAGTAGCTGGTAGGCAGACCGCATTTTAAGTAGCAAGGTGCTAAACAGTATGTGTAAGTAAATATAAC
This sequence comes from Mustela nigripes, assembly GCF_022355385.1. NCBI lineage: Eukaryota > Metazoa > Chordata > Mammalia > Carnivora > Mustelidae > Mustela > Mustela nigripes. The sequence goes on along the minus strand of NC_081574.1, from coordinate 38,679,274 downwards.
TATAATCTAGTAAATTATAGAAGTAAATTGCAACTATTGAAATCTTAGTCCCTACGGAAGCATTTGAAAATTTAGTAAAGAAATATATGTATATTTCTGGAAAACTGAACAGTGTGACATAAAGGGGGAAAATGAACCTGTAAATGCATTACTTTCAAATTTTGTCAATAATTCAAAGTAGATTTCAAAAGATTCAGGAAGGGATTTGGTTTCAAGAGCAGTTGAGAAGGGCTAGTAATTACCACACCATTTTATGCACAAATGAGCAATTCTGAAGCACCTAATTTTTTTCAACATAATCAAAATTCATCTGATAAGCCCAATAACATGCTCAGCAACTGTGGAACTCAAGGGGCTAATAACGGGGTCAATATGGTCCCTGTCGTCTGGGAGATTAGCTGCAGAGACAGTACCTCTGGCACCAGAGTTGGGGGTCCCCCCTCAAGGACATAAACTAGAGTCAGAGGTGGAAGTACAGAAGGGAAACAATGAAACAAACCACGGGGACAAGGAACACATGGGGGTTTCAGTAATGATCTCGGAGAAGACAACGATCAGCTTCCGGGGAAAGGTGAAGAAAAGCAATCCAAGTAAAGCGGGATAAAGTAGCGCAACCCGGGTCATGGAAAGAGCAGGGCTGTCTCTAGAACATACCTCCTTAGGAAGCACTGAGACACAGCTGAATTTCTAGGGTATAGCCAGGATGGGTTTAAATTTGATCAGTTTATAATTGCAACTATTGAAAGTTCCTGAGAAAGAGAGGTTACCAGCAAATATTAGGAGAAGGCCAAGTAACAGAGAAAGACGGGTCTCAGACTTGGATGAAGAACGGAGGGATCCTCTAAAGTCAACATTCTTTCTGCGCCTCAGGTTTATCAACTGTGTAGAGGTCAGCAAACTTCTCTGAAAAGGGCCAGACAACGACATTTTAGGCTTGGCTGTTATTGTGCAAAAGCTTAGGCAATATGCAGTTGAATAAATGGGATCATGGCCATGTTTCAATAAAACTGTATTTGACAGAACAAGCAGCAGGCAGGCTGGTCTGCCAATGCCTTTGAATTATAAAATGGGAGTGGTAATAACTTTCCTAATGTTAAATATTTTTGGATTGAGATCAAGAAGGGGGAGTTGATCTAACTTATAAGTGACACTGCCTATTCATTGTTCACTGACTATAAGCATCTATGTGCAGCTAGAAACATTTGCCTCCCACTCATACCTCCATCCCTCCTAACTCACCAGTTGAAGTACCTCCTCCATCCACCTGCTCTGGGACCTCACTCCTTAAATATTCTCTCCAGGATCTTCCAACTCCCTCTCCCTAGTGCCTCTTTCCATTAGCATACAAACAGCACAAATCTATCCTGTCCCCCACCCCAAGTAATAACCACCACTTCCTTGACCATATCCCTGTGTATCTACCACTCCATTCACAGTCAATTTCAGGAAACAGTAATCTGTTCCAGCTCTCCCCACTTCTCATCTCTTCCATTTAAGATCCCTCTGCTAATTGGATTTTGACCCCACTACACTTCTGTAATAGTCTTTGCCAAAATCAATAGGCTCCTCTCAGTCATTAACTTACTTGACCCCTCTCTAATAATGGAAACTGCTGACAGCCATCCCTTCCTTCAAACGCTCTCCCCACTGACCCAGCAGACAATACCAGCTTCGATTGCCTGTGGCCTCTTTGCCTTCCAGACTTCTTCACAGGCTACTCTTCTCTCAAATGTTTCCACTCATCAAGCTTCTGCTTTGGACCTTTTCTTTCTATATGTAATAAATTATGAAATATAGGTTTTTGAAAGTCAAAAACTTCTCATTTTAATGAAAGCCATGGAGGTGAATCATGAAGTGATGAAGACAGAACCCATCTCCTCCTCTTCAGACCTATTTCACCTTTCCCAGACTTGCTGTCCTTCTCCATGGAATAAACATCCACCTCGTCGCCCAAACCAGACACTTCTGCTCTCTAATTCTCTTCTGCTTCCACCCACATTTCCAGTTGATGGTCATCTCCTATCAGTTCTGATTTTCTCAGAGTGCTCACATCTTGCCTAATGAATCAATGGATACTTCTCAATTTGACTATGACCTGCACTCTCAGCAGTATTGAGTATACCCTCAGACGGCAACTCTCTCTTCTCTGATCTTAGAGGTCCTGCACGCCTGCTCTTTGGGCACTTGCTCCCACTATCCCCTGGCAACTTCTTCTTTATGGCCTACTGTGTGCCTCAAGGTCCTGCTCTTGGTTCTGGTCCAGCCCCATGGCTTTAAATCCTATCCACCTATATTCCCCCAGGACCAAATTAGAATCTTCAGCCCTCCATTTATCTGGAGCACCAGAACCTTCTATTCAACTACCCACTCACATCTCTATTTGGTTATCAAGAAGTGCACAACAGTAACTATAGTTTTTGACTACCTGACATGCCTCCACACTCCCTTCCTCTGTAATGGGACTCCTCTTTCTAGTGAGAAAGCCATGCAGGTGGCTGAAACCCCAGCATCCCACCACAGTCAGGGTCCAGCCCAGCCAGTCAGGGCCCTGCACCTCTCCCAGAGTGCCCACTGCACAGAAAGTGCTTTGTTCAGTAATCGCTGCAAACACACCTACTGGCTACTTTAGAGTGCTTTAGGACCTCCACGCGAGGGCATAAACATTAGTCATTAAGTCAATGATAGTCATTGAACATAATATTTTCCAAATGTTTCTCCAAATACAAAATAAACAACAGGAACTAGAAGGCTCAATTGCTTTCTTATAAGGTCATATCCTGTTAATATCATAATGAGCTTTAAATTTTAAATGGGAGGGAAAGGAGTTTAAACATGTTTAATGCTTACCATTTAAAATCTGACCAATTCATACTAGGAAGCTAACTCTGTGAATATGTGGTATACTGGAAAGAAAGGTGAACCTATAGCCAAATCACAGCCATCGCACCCCTTAATGGTTGAGTGACGAGGACAAGTTATTTTGTGCCAGTTCCCTCAATTTTGTGGGATCTTTACAGATTTAGATCAGATAATTTGTAAAAAGTCCCCAGTACAAACTAAATTTTCCAGGAGTGTCAGCTAAAGAAAACTCAAGATTTTAAAGAAAGTATTTTTTCCTGTTCCAATAAAAAATAATTTTTTTAAAAGTTCTAAAAAATCACCTGGTAATGGAAAGGAATTTGGAAGGGAGAAAATCTGTGGCATGCATTCACTTAACTTAACAAAATGAGTAAAATATATTGAGTAATAATCAAATAAATGTTAGGGCAACAATTTCTGTAGAACAATATGGCCTAATCTCCCTTTAAAAAACAAAAAACAGAGGGGCGCCTGGGTGGCTCAGTGGCTTAAGCCGCTGCCTTCAGCTCGGGTCATGATCTCAGGGTCCTTGGATCGAGTCCCGCATCGGGCTCTCTGCTCAGCAGGGAGCCTGCTTCCCTCTCTCTCTCTGCCTGCCTCTCCATCTACTTGTGATTTCTCTCTGTCAAATAAATAAATAAAATCTTTAAAAAAAAAAAAAAAAACAGAGATTGGTAGAAAGCATTTTCCTGGGGTTATACAAAGATTTTCTTCCTTTAACAGACATCTCTGACTCTATTACGAGCAGACATAAATTTTGCCAAACCACTCTAAACTGAGACACTGATGCCATGCAAAAAAATCTCAGCTCTTTATAGCATAGCATGCCATCACCCAGAGAAGACTTCTACCCACTTTGACAGCCTTTCTAATCTGTACACATGGGATTTACAGAATCTTTATGAACCATCCAGGTTGCTAACCTTTTGCAATCCTTTCTTTAGTAGGATCACCTCCTGTTATTCAATTAAATTCTTCCCTTTAATTAATTATTGAGCAAAAATATTCCACCTACCTGCCCAAGACCTTCCCCTGAGTGCTATGGAACCCAGAATTTGAATAAAACATACAACTCTCATGCTGGTACTAGGGAATGAGATTTAAAGAGAATAACAAAAAGTAGCAGATTGGTGGTAAATGCACCACGGCCACTATGGTCATTCAGAAGGGGAAAGGAGGGATGTAGTCTCAGAGGAGGGATGATTTGAGGGAGGCCCTGAGGTCTGGGCAGAATTGGATTGCCCAGAATGGGACAGAGGGTACATTTCACAAAGTGAGAGCCACTGATGCTTCAAATAATCCCTGGGATACCATTCACTTCATAGTCATCCTTTTAGTTATTATGGATTTTAGTTATTATGCAAATGTTTTGACTGACAGCAATAAAGTATCTTGAGAAAAGATTGCTTTTTTCAAATTTCCACATATAACAAGCAGTGTGACCACCTCCCAGGGACTTTAAGAAAATATGGCTGTCTCAAATGACATTTCCCTTGTGGATATGGAAAGGGGGAAAAAAATCTCCCCTAAAATGTTGTCATCAAATTCTAGCCGTCACACAGGATCTCCCATCTAAACTCATGGTGCCTGGGTGGCCTGGAAAACCTCAAGCCAAGAATTTGTTGTAAGGTGGTCCCAGGCTTGTAGTATCCCCAAGAAATCTGGCAGCACCAAACATAAATTCTCTAGAGAAACTCACCTTCCATCTAGACCTCCAAAAATCCCCATGGATAAATATTCAAAAAACTGAATTCACACTTAAAAGTCACAAATATGCAGGAGCAAGAACCAGTAGAAACCACAACAGTGGGTCAGCAAAGATTTCAGTGTTAAATTATCAAAACAAAACATTAAACAATCATGTTTAAAGAAATAAAAGTATCAATTGATAAAATTAATATGAAACAAGAAACTATTAAAATAAGTGGATTTTTAACTATGTGAACAGAACTTTTATAAATAAAAGCATCTAAGATACATGACATTCATAACACAAAGGATATGTTAGAGGCTAGACTAGACCAGTTACAGATTAGAAACTGAAGAAGGCTTGTGAACTTGGAGATAAAGCTAAAGAAATTGAGAATAAAGAATAGAAAAACAGATGAAAAATTTAATGAGAGGTTAAAAAGACATGAGGATGTTAAAGATATCTAACAGATCCAGTTGGATTGCCATGAGAGAAGAAGAGAATGTATCAGAGGCAACATATAAAGAGATAATGTCTGAGCATTTTCTAGAATTGATGAAAGACTCCAATCCAAAGACACAGAAGATCCAACAAAACCAGAACAGATTCATTAAAAGACTTCCAGACCAAATACATCCTAGAGATACTACAGAACACCAAAGACAAGGAGATCTTAAAAACAGCCAGAATGAAAAGACAGACTACCTTCAAAGGAAAAAGTAACTGATTTCTCAGGAGCTACAACACATGCGAAAAATCAGGGGAAAAATACTTTCAGTGTGATAAGAGAAAATAAATGTCAACCTGGCACTAGTATAGGCTGAAGATACATCTTAAGAACTAGGGTGAAATAAATATATCATGGAAGAACATTTTAGGCAAGAGCAAGTATGAAGTACAAAGGTCTGGAGATGGGCATATGTTAGGAAGTCTGGGAAAGAAGGCCAGTGCATGAGGAATATGTAAATGAAGAGAGGGCCAGGAAATGAGGATAGAAGGGTGCCCTGTGGCAGACCATTAGAGCCTTGAAAGGTGATTTTAATGATGAACTTAATGATGAATTGCTCCACTGGTGATTTTCAGTGCAGGGTCCAATAAGCCACATTGGCTGAACATTGTTAAGCATCCAGATACTGGTTAGATGGCCTGATGCACAGAAGAGTCAGGCATCAGCTTTACGATCTAATTAGCTGATCTTTAAGACTCCTTTCAAATTTGAAATCTTGTTCAGGCAGAATAATAAGAGATAATAATAGAGATATGGTTAATTATTGTTCAACCAATCATATTTTATTAAGATAGGATTTAGGATCATCACTATAAAAAAAAAAAAAAAAAGTCAAGGAGAAGAATTCCTAAACCCAAGCAAGGTCTAGACTCCACTGGATTTTCACCAGTGGTGGCATTTAGCAAGGTTTAACTCCTTTAAGGAGATTTAGAGGCTAAAAAGTAATACATAGTATTCACCTTCTAATCTTTGCAATGAATAAGTCTTTGGAGTAGTTACCTGATTGCCAGTTACATTTGTCAAAGTTGTGAATAACTAGCTTCATACATGATTTTTCTATTAACCTAAGTAGTGAAATCACTTGTTCAATTCCCACTGAAAAGGCAAAGGTATTCTTTAAAAATCACCTTCCATGTCTTTGTCATGTACAATTCCTGCAGGATGGCTTTCACATTTTAATGTCCAGTGTACCTTTCATGAAATATATATAGTCTGGGAAAATTTAACAAGGTATCTCCCAGAAGAATAGTATGCTGTGGTATTTCTTTGCCCATCATCTTAAATTCATACTAAAAAACAGAACTCTGTAACTCAGTCTCACTTAGTCCATATCTTTCATTGTTTCCCATATGTAACTCTCAACTCTAAGCAACTCCTTTATCCCAACTATGTCATAATCCTTTACTAGAGCTCTTCCCCCATCCTAAATGTTCTTCACAGCCTCCTTGCACCAACCTAAACATTAATTCTCATCACCAATTCAAATCTTCAGAGCCTTCTGCAAGTATAGCATTTCCAACAAAACTGAATGTTCCTCAGGAGGAGATAATTGGACATATGAATCCACCAGAACTTGTACCTCTGCACTAACTCTAAAAATATTTTCATTGAATCTGCTCAGACCTTATAAACTACCATGAAAGTTTTTCATCAAAATCAGATATCAGGGGCGCCTGGGTGGCTCAGGGGGTTAAGCCGCTGCCTTCTGCTCAGGTCATGATCTTGGGGTCCTGGGATTGAGTCCCATGTCAGGCTCTCTGCTCAGCAGGGAGCCTGCTTCTCTCTCTCTCTCTGCCTGCCTCTCTGTCTACTTGTGATCTCTCTGCCAAATAAATAAATAAATAAATCTTTTAAAAAGATCAGATATCAGCATAAATTCTCATTTTCTTTTTCACATAAGAGTACGGAACGCATACCCTGTTAATCTCTGCCAAGATTGTTGGCTCAAGACTGGGTGATCATCAAATCTCACTTAATATGTTGCCTAGAACATTATCTGCCCAGACCCGGACCATCAAAGAGCATAAGCCCCCAGCAAGTCACCTGCACAGGGGACAAAGCTGTGCTCACTGCCAACCACAAAGTGGCCAGAAGACAAGGCAGTAAATCATGGCAGGAATAATCATGGCTTGCATGTGTGGAGTGCTTTTCATATGCTGGACTCTGTTCTAGGTGCTTTCCAGGTAGTAACTCATTTAATACTCTTACAACCATAAAGCAGGTACTATTACCGTCCCTAGCTGACAGATGGAGAAGCTGAGATACAGAAAAAGTAAGTGATTTTCCCAGTTTCAAGCTGAGATGTGGCCTGGCCTTGATTTAAACTTGGTCCATCTGTTGGGCTCTGGAGTTCACATTCTTAACCACAGTTTCAGATACACATCTATAAAGGGCATACTGGACCAGCCATACATTCTACCATGAGATCAGAGAAAATGAAAATGTCTGCTCAAAAAGAGAGAGGGAGAAGGCGAGAAGGCAAGAGAGAGAGAGAGAGAGAGAAAGAGATGAGAGGATGCAGTAGATTTAAGTGTGCAGTCTTGGGGCCAGACTCTTAGCTATGTGACCTCAGGCAAATTATTTAATCTCTCTAAGCCTCAATTTCCTCATCTGTAAATTGGGGATAATTATACCTTCTATCTCAGCTAATGAGTGCCAGAAGTAGGAATCAACCCCATAATCTTTCCATAACACTATGGTGCCACATCCCCCAGAAGATTATGATCTTTTGAAATTGTGGGGTTCACCAGTGCATCCCTGTGGCTGGCTGGTTTGGAGGCAACTGTACCTCCAATTAGAATCTCCTGGTCCCATTATATCTACAAAGACTGGGGTTCCTCGTTAATCAGTGTGCCATCACACAAGACATACTAGATAGCAAAGAAAGGCCATCCTCTTTCTCACCAAAGGGCTCCATTTAGCTAAAGGACACTCAGAGCCTACCTACAAGTAACTCCCTATGACGAAGGAAAGCATTACCATCCTCTGGAACACCACTGTCTCCTCTGCCCCAAACAGCCCACTCCCTTCTACACACAACAAAATAAGATTCTTAAATAGGGTGTGCATCCCCAAACCTCCTAGAGCGAATTTTTTCTACTTTCGGTCCTTCCACCCAGGAGCTGCTGTGCTCAGAGCTTCATTCCATCAGCCCTGCAACGGCCCTGGAATCTGGGCAAAAGCTCTGCTCAGAGCACGTGAAGATGAATCACCAACTGGGAAGTGCCTCATGCTATCATCACCCAGCTCGGCTCCTCCGGGGAATGCTACAAAACCTTACATACTCACTAGGCAGCCCTGAGCAAAGCTATTTGTAAAATCTGAAGGTAAAAAATAAAAATGAAAGACCGTCTAGAATCTAAGGAATGCACCAAACCAACAGTATTTGTGTGAGGGTTCTGGTATCATGGCTTATACTTTTTGTTGAGACTTCCAATGTTCTGGAATATAGAACTATTATTACTACACAGATTTTTTTTAGGTAACACAGGAAACATGTAGCCTGGCTTGGAAGAGACATAAAGATCTTCATCCCTGATCTATTTCATGATCCTCTGCATTCTGCCTCTATAAAAATAATGGAACAAACAGTGAGAATATTGTTATTATGGGAGGAAATGGTCCTCTCTTTTCATGAAGCCTACAGGTCACATGTATCTCAATGTCTAATACAAGTCCTCACGATCTACCGCTGACACAATAAAGTCATGGCTTGTCCTGCCTTTCTCCCTCCTCAGTTATTAAATCCCATGGGTGTACAGTGTCTCCTCTAACGAAACTTATGCTTATCTTAACTAGAGTACTCTTTCATCCTAACGCTTCAAGATTTGGTGAAAAAGCCTACATTCCAGATCAAACATTCTCTTTCCCAGTCTTCACTCTTCCAGGATTAAGAGGTTAGACATTTTTAGCATCTCCCTTCCAGCTGCAACTCCTTTTGTATCCTTTAAAGTTGTCCCTCTCTGAATTTCCACCAGCTCTTGCTCTTTATTAAAATTCAGTAAGTAAAACAACTACAACATAAATTTATGTTCCCAACGCTCTCAGTGATTTAAAAAAAATCAAAGTTCAGGGCACCTGGGTGGCTCAGTCGGTTAAACATCTGCCTTCAGCTCAGGTCATGATCTCGGGGTCCTGGGATTGAGTCCCACGTCAGGCTCCCTGCTCAGCGGGGAGTGTGCTTCTCCCTCTCCTTCTGCCTGCTGCTCCCCCTGCTTGTGCTGTCTCTCTCAAATAAATGAATAAAATCTTCTTAAAAAATTAAAATTTAAAATAAATAAATAAAAAATAAAAGTTCAATGTTAAGGTGATGTTTTGGTTAAGAAGGTTTGCGTCAAAAAAAAAAAAAAGGAAGAAGAAGGTTTGCGTCATCCAATAATCGCATGCAATCTAAATAGTTAACAACTGTTTATTACTCGTCAACAGCATTTCCTCTTCCTCAGAAAGCCTCTATTATTCTATCATTTCCTCTTTCCTGATGGGAAATCTTCGAGTCCTGAGGAGAAACATAGCAGCTGGCCGCAGCTCAGAAAAATAGGCTGCCGGGTGGGCACTGAGATATGTGCAGTAAACATCAGGAGAGGATATTTGTTCTTTTCCACTCCTTCGGTAACAGCGGCCAACGCTGGTTCATGCTGTCATTTGGCTCGGTCACTGCCAGCCACCGTGAGGGATGGGAGAAGACAAGACCATCTGCTGTGGCATTAACGGCATCTGCTGAGCGGCCATCCTCTCCCCCATCCAGGAGGTCACATGTGCATCCAGCCCCTCTGAGCCTCTGGCCAGTCCCCAGAAAGAGACGACACCTCTCACCTCCAGCTCTCTACCCCCACGATGCCCCCAAAGGCAGAAACCTGTGCGACACGTGCCTGCCAGAGGGCACGAAGAATGGTGGGCAACCGCTCGGCCCATGTAGCTGCTGCGCTTCCCATCGATCACGGTCACTCTGCCTCTGCGATGCCACCAATTCCCCAGACAGCTGGGGAAACATTTCCCTGGAACAACACCAACGTATTTAAAGATAACCACAGTCCTGAAGATGGATTTGTCCATCTTCCATGATTTAGGGTCAGGTCGGCACTTATTCTATGTTTGTTTCTTTGTTTTTATCTCCTACGGTGGTTTAAGGTCAAAATACTATGAAAACCTTGTATTTTCTTCAGGTGATTATTTTTCTTTTAAACTTCTCCTCCAACCGCAGAAAATCTAAACACAAAACATATTGAGACTCACTCAGAACTAAATGCTTCCAGAGTGAATCTTCAGTTTAAAACAAACAATGACCGGGGTGCCTGGGCGGCTCATTGATTAAGCCTCTGCCTTCAGCTCAGGACACCAAATGTGCCTTTCCTCCTAGGATGGGGGGCTCTGACAGTGGGCTCTCTTCCAAGTGGCACGGCATTCATGTGCTCAGGAGCTGGGGACAGACAATCCTGGAGGCTGCAAGGACGGCCTTATTGACATGCCAGGCACGTGTGGCCAGGGATGGCAGCATTTCCATACGCTTCGACAACTAGAACCTTGGACCAAGTTATGAAGAATGATTACCAGCTGGGGAGGGAGGAGAGGAGACGAGGCTAAAGTGCATATAGGATACTTAAAGAGACAGATTTATGACCCGAAACAACTTGGACAAAATACAATACTACGTTTCTGTTGAGCAAAAATTTCAATTCATCAAGATGGAATCTTAAGTATGAGAACAGATAAGAGCCAGGGAGATAATCCAGCCCTCCTCCTCCCCAAAACTACAATTCTCTTCTCGTAATGTTTCATATGACCCTGAAATTGCCTTCAGATCTGGATTTGAGCAGACACTAAAACAATAGACAAATGTTACTTTCCATACCAGATTAAGAATGGCACTCTTCTCATAGCAAAGGCTTTTCTAATATCCAGCCAAGCGACTCCCAGCTGGAGAGAACGTGGCCATGGCCAAGACACTCTCCCATGTCCTTGGAGGGACCCATGCAATGGCTCCAGCCAGGCCCTTGGAAATACCGCAGCTTTGTTCCCATTACCTCTTGTTATTGATACACTCTCCCCAAACGTCCTCGGACTTGCATTTTATGCTGAAAACAATTTTCAAAGCTGTAAATCTAGGAGAAATGAAGACATTACTGGTTTCACAGGGTTGCTGAATAAAGAACTGGCATTTTTACTCCACTCCAAACTGTCCTGATCTTATAAAAATAAAAGACAAATTTGTTTGTAAAAGTACTCACTACTGAATTGTGTTAAATACCCTGTGGTTCCTTCAGCCTTTTAACAGAGTGTTTTAAATAGCTACAAAATGTCTATTTATGCCCAACTTGCCTCCTAAGATAATACATAGGAGCCAGAACTCAGAAGGAAAAAATCAAGAAAAGGCAACTGTCTCAAAGGCACTCAGCCGATGAGTGGACCTTTGATGATTCTCATAAATGCTCGTATTCACAGCCCACATGGAAATCTCCCTACATGATGATGACTCACCACACCTCTTTCAAACATCTGGGACCTCACCACCTTCCTGGTCGACGTGCAACCCCAGGGCAGAACCACGGTCCACCCAGCACAGAATCTGGTTCTGTTGTCAGACCCAGGGCAGACCTGTAACCAGATTGGGTATGATCCTCTCCCCTGTTAAAGGACAAAGGTCATGCATTTTCCCTATACTTAACACATTAGGTATGGCTGTGGGGTACATCTGGGATAATGGATACCTAAAAATGTATTATCCACTAGACAAAGGAGCATATGCCCTATTCTTTTAAACTTAGCATTTCAACTTCCAAGAGGTAACCTCTTGGTCTCCTCTCTGGGTCAAGGTCAAGGGCCCACATTCTCCTACCCACATTCTGGACGGTTTTCCAGACTTTTTATCTGCAGCTTCCACTTTTCTAGTCCGTTTCCTCATCTTTTCAAATCCTATTCATGACACCTTCGCATGGCAGTCCAGACACGGGCTGTTTTCACGCCTTGGGGAGTCATTTCCAATTGTTCGTCTAGCTGCTTAAACCCAGGCAGCCTGCATGATACTTCCCTTTATTTGTGTGAAACATGAAAGAGAAGGAAGCTGTTCGGTGCTCTCCTACGGCTCATGGAACCTAGAGCAGCAACATGCTAGAAGAAGAGCAACAGGATATTCCAAACATGTTCTTCCCACAGCCCCAAAGTCTAAGTTATTGGCCTTTTGGGGTCAGACCATAAACGTAGTGCTGTAGGGGAATTAAAAGTTTCCAACCCACCCTTGTCCTCACTTTACAACTCAGGGAATGAAGGCCCAGACGAAGGCAGGTCCCATGAAGAAAACCCATCGCTTTTACTTATTTCACCCAAGTCATCTATTTCAGCATCTTCTCCTCTAAAGACATTATTTGTCTTCTTCCTCAGTACCTAAAGTGTGAAATGATTTGAATGTTACTTCACACAACAGTCAGAGAAACAGATCAGGACTGTTCCACTCCCTCTGAACAAAGCAGAACTGGAATAAGGACTGGTCAAGACCCTAAATTCAACATGACCACAAAATGACAGTAAGGAAATGCATTTGCAACTGAAAAAGTAGTGTCTCTCCGTCAAGGAAGGAGCACTTTCAAAAAGCTGAGAAGATCATTTGCTGTTCCATGAGAGAGAATGTGAAAATCATTGGCCATAAATCGCTAAATGTTACACCACAGATGTAAAATTATACTATACACATATCTGCGTTATGAGAGTATTAAATATTGGTAAGAATTCAAAAACTTGATAAAGCAAATGAAAAAAAGTATTAAACTCCATGAATGATCATGAAATTTTCTCCAACTAAATATTTTAGGAGCTACAATTAGAGTACTGATTATAACTTCTCTGAAAATGAAGATAGTAAAGTTGAAAGGAAGGAACTATAAAACTTCAAATATTAGAAGCAGCAGCTAGAAATGCATTAAGAAAGTAAAAACCTGAGCAGCATATATATTGCATCCTTTAATGTCCAATGGGAGGGGGGAGACTTGCTCCGAAATGTACCACATAGTAATCTACATAACGAAAAATAGTTTTCACAAATATCTGTTTTTTAATTCAAAAACGTAAAAAAGGAAAGGCAAAAATTACCCATAATGTCACCATTTGTTTTAAAAGAATGTAAAGTGAGAAAAGACTTCATATTTTCCTCCGTTCATTCCATCCCTCCCTCGCCCGTCCAGTCGCCTCCAGGATGCGGTGTGAGGACCGACGCTCCTCAGCCTGCTTCTCCTCAGCTCAGACACACACACGTGCACACTTTTACAAACACAGGCAAACATTCCACATCTGAGTCTGCAATTTGCTTCCTTCCCAAATATATTTTCAAATTTCAAAGCTAAAGAAACTAAGGAGTTGAATCTTTTTTTTTTTTAATAGAAAGAAAGAATTCTTTTTTTTATTAGTCTCAGAGGTAGAATTTAGTGATTCGTCGGTTGCATAAAACCCCCACCCAGTGCTCATCACATCATGTGCCCTTCTTAATGCCCAGCACCCAGTTACCCCATCCCCCTCCACCTCCCCTCCAGCAACCCTCAGTTAAAAAGAAAAAGAGTTCTTAAGTAACTGATCAGTTACTTTGTAAATTAAACCGGAAGATTCCTAGCTGTATATTTCTAAACTGTTAATCTATTTCAAATGAGAAAGTGACATAAATCACATAGGGTTAGGAATACATGCTTTATTAAACTTTTGAAATAGTATGAAAAATAATTTATGAATTTCCAGTGATTGTGGTTTGGATTCTTCCCCAAAAATGTTTTTTTTTAAGTCTGTTGTAGAGAACTACGGACTCTGAAATACCTTCTGCACAAAGCAATGGACAGAAATAGCAGTAAGATCAGAACGTTCACTGCACATACGTGGTATCAACCATATAGATGATATTCTGAAAATCGTCATGAATTTTCTGATATTGTAACTTCTTTGAGCCAAGACACGTGGATTATATTCAAAAGCATTTTAATAATTTGCTAAATGGCTTTGAGAAAATCACGGAACCATTTAAGATTTACTTCCATTTCCCCAACAGTAGTTTAGGTCAATCAGCAAACTGAAGCACTCGCCCAATCCACTTGTTCTGCAACCGCAGTGGTAGAAACAAAACCAACCAAACAAACAAAAAACCACCAGTGTTCCTGGAAATGATTTTTTTTTAATTTTATGTATCCTCACTTAATAATTGCATGATGAGAGGAAAGTCCCCATCGTAAATACCACAAAATACCAAATATCAAAGGCATATGGTTCCGCTTCTACTTATCAAACCAAAGAAAAAGCAGAAATCTTTTCCTTCAAAACCTGTATCTAATGTTAAAGAATATCCAAACGTCCCTTGGCAGACTGAGAACAGAGCTTCTTATTCAAGCATGAAGGCCTCCCCACATGACCTAAGTCTACCTTTTAGCTTCCTCTCTGACCTCCTCACCTGCGTGTTCTCCACAGTCCTGCCCACCAACAACCCACTATTCTCCCAAACGCTGTCTCCTCATCCCTCTTCGATCGTGCTCCCTCCACCTGGCAAACTCTCTTTCCCCACGTCCACAATCTCCCAGCTAACAAAATTCAGAATTCTGGGCTCACCCAATGTCCTCTACTTCACGCACGTTTCCCTGGCCCCAGGTCACATGGACTCTCTCCCACCTTGAAGTCCCCAGGACTACGCTGCTTCTCTTTTCTCGGCATTGTTTACTCACTTCCTCAAAATCCCACCTCCACTAGCCTGCGGACTGTTTCCAGGGGACCTCTACAATTCCCTTCAGGGCCGGTAGCATCTTATAAATAGTAAAATCTCAATAAATATTTACTGAATTGAATAATCTGTTACATAATATCCCGCTTCCTAAAAATCCATCTGAATTCCCTGAATAAAACACGGTACAATTTTAACAGCAAAAGCTCACCGCAGCCAAGTTCTAGCCTGCACAGTTCACTTCAGTTTATTCGCTTTTTAAATATTAATAACAAAATGTCATCAAATATATATGTGCATACATAGATAATGCTCTCAATGGCACTCGAATCACTGCCCCAGAGTCATTCTCATGTCATCTCTGAAGGGTCACGAACAACATTTATTTTATATATGGGAAACCAAGGGCCAGCCAAAGAGTATATGACGTCAGCTGGGAGACCAGAACTGTTTATGTGCTATGGAAGAAGAGGAGAAAATAGAAGCCTTTTTCTCAAGCAGCTTGTCATTTACTTGCGGAAAGAAGATAACACATGAGATGAGTGAAGCATATGTGTGTTTAAAGTATTTCTATGGTTCTTGTCCTAAAATAGAGTCCCCTTGGCTCCCAACTGTGGTGGCTCTGGCCTCCTTGGTTAATGTCCATGGCAAACATGGCTTCTCCAAAGGCCAGCTGCGAAAGTGTGAGTGAGTCACGTCAGGCCAGGCTTCCTGGAGCACCGCACTTGGCCCACCCTGGAAGCGCCGTGGGAATTCAAGGGAGGACGAGGCCAGAGTCGTCACAGAAGGCCAGAAAAAGACAGCAGGTGTCTGAAGAAAATGGGGACCAAGAAAAATACAGACCAGGAAGGAAAAAAGAGTAAGGCATGAAGGCGGTTATGAGTGTGGGGAAACACAGAGGAAGGGTGATCAGGGAAGGCTCTAAAATCCAGCCCGCAGCCCAGCACAAACCCAGACCATCACCCACAGGCATTTTAACGTGTTCTCTACAACCAACAGCCTGATTCTGCCCACTCCCATCACCCCTCTTCCCCAGATAAACAGGCAAGGTCCACATGGGGAATTCAGACTCAACAGTATCCTTTTTAAGCTTTTCCCCCCTCTAACAATAGAGGTAATCCATGTTTAATACAGAAAATATGGAAACATTTCCTTCAACATTGATTCAGTAATTTCAGTATTATTTATTTATTTATTTATTTATTTTAGGATCTGTCATGTGCCAGATACTGTTCTGGACTTAGCTGGACCCATCGGTGAAAATAATGGACAAAGAATCCCTGCACTTCTCCAACTTATATTCTAGGAGGACAGAAAAACAGCAGCAGGATTACAAACACATAAATTGTAGAGTATGTTAGCAGGTGGTCAGGAAAGGTGAAGAGCCAAGCAGGGTCAGGGCACCGGGCATGCACTTGGGAAGGGGATGGCTGCAATTTCAACATGGTAATCTAGGTGGGCCAGATTGAGAATGCAGCATCACCAAATTGAGATCATCCTGTTTTATAGGTTTTTCCTCCCCTTATTAAGTGGTATTTCACCATGCCATTAAGTATTCTTTTGCAATATGATTTTTAATAACTGCAGAAAACTCTACCTCATGAACGCACCGTAATTAATTTCATCAGTCTGCTCTATGGGGCAATTAGATTTTCTGCCTTTAAAAAAAAAGTATTATAAATAATGCTTCTATTTCCTCAAGAGAAACGTAAAGAAATAGAATTACATAGCTTGAACACAAACAATGTTAAGGCTCATGGTATATACACTAACTGTACAGGACACCCATATCTTGGAAGCCATGTGCTCAGACTTCTCCCTCTCTTTCTGGCTAGATTCTCACCACCCACACCTGAAAACCTTTTCATCAAACTCACAGAAGTGCTCTGGCTTCCCCATCTCTCCGCTCTCAGCTACTCTGTGTATTAGAAAGGAACTCTTCTCTAGACGCCCACCTAACACAGTGACTGGTAAAGAGCAGAACATGCGATAAATATCCATTGGATTAATAAATGAACAAAAAGAAAATGAATGAGTCCTGAAAAAACACTCAGGCTTTCATACAGCCAAGAAGATGCTAGAAGTTTTTCCTCCCACTAAAGCTCCCTTCCACCGAGAGGAGTGAGTCATATCTCAGACATATTCAGCATCCTCCTAAAAGCAGTGCAAAGCATCTCCCTTCATGCCTTTAGGATGCTGAAAACTGCCATAGGACCTGGACAACTAGAGAATACTATTAAATATCTAAATTAAATGATATGCAATTAAGAGACTATGCAGAACACATTTCCATTATTTCCCCCTTTCTAGTTACTTAAAGATAATAATTATATAATACCTAACCCTTGAAACAGGAACAAGAAGTATATCTTTTATAGTTTATAAACCACTATTCATCCTAAATTCTAACCATAGCATTATAAGCAGCAGCTCTCATCAAAACAAAACAAAACACTTATACTATCACATACAGAAGGAAGAAAAAGCCTTCAAACAATGTGCATAAAACTTGACAAGCAAGAAAATACTGCACTTGAGAAAAGCAAAAACAGAAGAACAAGACACATCATTATTGACCACTAAGCTGGCTCCTTATGGGACCATCTACTGAGCAACAACAGTTTCATTGTTAAGGTAATGGAAAACTCCGAGTTGCAAGCAGTATGTGTGACCGTTCGAACGGACATCCTCAAAATCCTCCTTTCTAAGCCCCACTTTCAGAAGTCAGAAGTAAATCCAGAAAGCCGTCTCAAAAGATGTCCTAATTTATAAAGTAGCCTTAGAAAGAACAAAAGGCAAATGCCCTCATACTTACCTGCAGTGAGAACACGCACCCTAGGGTGACAACTGTCCGTCCTGGGAACCTACATGGCCACTGCCTTAAAAATGGACTCGGGGGGCGCCTGTGTGGCTCAGTGGGTTAAAGCCTCTGCCTTCGGCTCAGGTCATGGTCCCAGGGTTTTGGGATCGAGCCTCACATCGGGCTCTCTGCTCAGCAGGGAGCCTGCTTCCTCCTCTCTCTCTCTCTCTGCCTGCCTCTCTGCCTACTTGTGATCTCTGTCTGTCAAATAAAGAAATAAAATCTTAAAAAAAAAAAAAAAAGGACTCGGATGCAAAGAACAGAGGTGATATGGATTTCAGGGTGTTCGCTGGGTTTCTGGGTTCCATATTTGCGCTTCGCAACTACGGCATATTCACAGCCAACCTGCCTGTGCCTCGGAGGTGCTGAAAATAGAGGAGGTAAGGATTCTAGCCACAGAAAAATGACTTTGAGGTTGCCCACACTCAGGACTAAACATCTGCGTAACAGCTCTTCACTCCATCACTCGTGATAATGGGGCCTTGTCTCAGCAGAACAAGAGAGCAGAGATAATGCAGCCAAAGCGGCTATGTACAATGTGGTCCAGCTGGTTTCCGTACTGCTATATTCCCCGGCCTTCAAGATGCACTGTGTGATACAAGACTGAAAGTTCAGCATTTCCATCTTTGATTACAGCAGCTATCCTTAGGAAAAATAGCCCAGTGAGGACCAAGATGTCAACCCATGTATGTAAGAGTTCGAAGTGAATTCATCTGCTTCTACCAGGACACTGTCTGTCAAATAAATAAATAAAATCTTTAAAAAAAAAAAAAATCATAGAACTGTCACGGTGGTGAATACCCACAACAGTCATCCTCCCTCTGATCGCAAATAGAAACTCAGGACAAAAGACAAAAAGCAGCTACTTGGAACTATGAAAAGGAAACAAAGCAGGCAGACTGTGGCTTTATTAGTGGAAACATACAGGCACAAAGACAGACATACAGACCAAGAGAACAGAGTAAAGAGCCCTGAAATAAACCCTCAAATATATGGTCAAATGATTCCTGCCAAGGATGCCAATGCTAACTCAATGGGGAAAGGCCAGTCTTTTCAACAAATGGTGTGGGGGAAACTGGATATTCACAGGCAAAAGAATGAAGTTGGACCCTTACCTATCACCATGAACAAAAATTAGCTAAAAAATGGATCAAAGACCTAAATGTAAGATTTAAACTATAAAACCCTTAGAAGAAAACATAAAACAAATGCTTCATAATATTGGATTTGGCAATGATTTCTTGAATAGGACAACAAAGCACAATCAACAAAAGAAAAAATAAGACAAATTGGACCTCATGAAAATTTTGTGTATTGGAAGACAATAAAAACAGAGTTAAAAGGCAACCCACAAAATGGAAAAAAAATTTCAAATCATATATTGGATAAAGAATTAATACCCAGATTATAAAGAAAATTTCTAAAACTCAACAACAAAAATAGCCAAACCAATTCAAAAATGGGCAAAGTATTTGAATAGATATTTCTCCAAAGAAAATGCACAAATAAAAAATGGAAATGAAAAGATGTTCAACATCACTGATCATTAGGGAAATGCAAACCCAAACTACAATGAGATAACCATGTCACACCAATTAGGATGGCTGCTATCAAAAAAACAAAAACAAAACAGAAAATGACAAGTGTGGTAAGAATGTGGAGAAACTGGAACTCTGGTACACTGTTGGCAAGAATATAAAATGGTATGGATGCTATGGAAAACAGAGTGTCAGCTCCTCAAAAAATTAAAAATAGAATTACCACATGACCCAGCCATTCTACCTCTAAGTATATACCCAAAAGAATTGTAATCGGGGTCTCAATGAGGTATTTGTAGACTTGTACTCACAGCAACAGACTGTGAGTAACACAATCACTAAAATGTTGAAGCAACCCAAGCATCTGTCGACAGATAAATGGATAAGCAAAATGTGGGGTGTATATACAATGAAATATTACTCAGCCTTAAGAAGGAGGAAATTCTGATCCATGCTACAACATGGACACACCTTGAAGACTTTCTGGTAAATGAAATAAGTCAGTCACAAAAAAGACAATTACTGTGTGATTCCATTTATATGACATGTTTGAGTAGTCAAAATCACAGGAGGCAGAGAGGAGAACGGTGATTTCCAGGACCTGACAGGAGAGGAGGATAGAGCGTCATTGTCTATTGGATACAGAGTTCTGGTTTTATAAGAAGAGTGAGCTGTAAAGACGGATGGTGGTGAGGGCAATATTATAGTATGAATGTAATTAATACATTGAAATATACACTTAAGATGGTGAATTTTATGTTATGTGTATCTTACCACAATAAAATAAATTTGGGGGGGGAAGGCAAGCAGATTGTAGAAAGGAATCAAAAGTTGGAAAAGTGACCTTCAAAGAGTTCATTTCCCTGCCCAACCCCACCTTTCCTTCACCTTCTCCCCCAACCCTCATTCATCTGTCTCCCTCTCTCTTTTCTCTTGAGGCCTTGCCCAAAGGATGGGCTCCAGTCACAGAGGTCCATGATTGCACAAATCTCAGATAGAAATCCCCTCTGTCTGGCTCCTGTGAGCCAAGAAGTGTGAGTGGAACCACAGAGAGAAGACAGCTAGAGAAGGGGATCCTCCAGTTCTGTGTGTGAGCCCACTCAAGTCTCAGGGTCAGCCCCCGAGATGCCCGTGGGCAGGACAGACCCAAAACAGAAAGCAGAGGCTTTGGAAAACTAAACTGCATGGGAACCACTATTCAGAGAGGGTGAGCTAAAACTAGCAGCCTAAACTTAATGATGCTGATTGCCTGCATAAAAATATAAATAAACTTCTCCAGGATTCCAAAAGGACCCAGAGTTTACACAACGCAATATCTGCAGTGTTCAGGACCATGCAAAATGACTCAATGTACAAAGAACCAGGGAAATGTGACCAATTCCCAAGGGAAAGGACATCAACAGATGCTGACCCCAATATGACCCAGATGTTAGAATTACCAAGTAAAGGCTTTAAAGTAGCCATTATACTTTGGCTGGGTGGCTCAGTGGGTTAAAGCCTCTGCCTTGGGCTCAGGTCGTGACCTCAGGGTCCTGAGATCGGGCCCTACGTCGGGCTCTCTGCTCAGCAGGGAGCCTGCTTCCTCCTCTCTCTGCCTGCCTCTCTGCCTACTTGTGATCTCTGTCTGTCAAATAAATAAATAAAATCTTAAAAAAAAAAAAAAAAGTAACCATTATAGCCATGCTCCGTGAGGCAAGCTATCTTAAAATTAGCGGAAAGCTGGGTGTTCCCAGCAGAGGAACAGAAACTATAAAAAAGAACACAATGGGACAGAACTGAAAACTAGAAAGGGGTTCAAGAGTGCATTTTTTAAGACAGAAGATATTTCTGTGTGGATGGGGCTGATCCAGGAAAGAGGGAAATTAAGAACGCAGGGAGCAAAGATCAACGTTACAGCAATATCCTTGAGTAAGTGGAAAGGGCCAGAGGCCACTGCAAGAAGAAGGGCAGGCCTTGGATAGATACAGATGAGAGTCCGGAGAGGAAGGAGATCAGAGTCTATAAGCACAGATGTGGTGGGTGTGTGTAGTTTCATCACCAAGAGGATATACTGTCTTCAGAATGTCTTTAATTTGTCAGTGAATCGAGAAGCAGGGCCACCAGCCGATATTCAGGAAGGGGGAGAAGATGCTGGAGGCTTGAGGAGAAAAGAAAAGGCGTGGAGAAGTCGTTTTGGAGCGTGAGTATCTGGATTAAGGGGAAAGCGCCCCAATTCAGCAAGGCTATAAGGATTCCTTTGTAGACAATGTTAAAAGTCACAGACAGCTGGCATTTTCAAATTGTCTGAGAAACATTACATCCTACTAAATGCTACTCAGCCACCTTGTAACACTCCCAAGTCATTTCCTCAGGCACCAGTCCCAAATGTTGGATACCACTTAAATCTGAACACCCAGCACCGGGGGCAAAGGGCTGGACAGGAAGTGTAAAGAGGTCTCTGTATTTGCTTTGTGGTAGACACCACCACAATCAGGCCAGATGATGGGAATGAGTGTGGAATACCGAAACCTGGCAGACAGGCAAAGGTCAGCAGAAGGAAAGGGAAACTCCAAACTGGGAATTCTTCAAATAACCAATGACAGACCATAACAACTATTCCAGGAGAAGCCACAAAAGAAGATTGCTCAACTGTAGAAAGAGCTCTCTCATTTTGTCCTCATAGCTGAGCACTTACTGATGATGTTTGACGTCAATGCAAATCAGGCACCCAACTGAGAAGGTAAATAGGCTTAAGGAATATTCCCTATGGCCCCAGCTTATTAAGAAAAGAAGCCCCAAGACAAATAGGGCACAGAGAAAGGTCAAGAGAAAAGCCATAACTGAGAGAACTTAGAGGCAGCTGAGAGGAATCAAAAGTGGTTCATGGAACGGAACAAACCAAAAATCTTAAACACATAAAAAGAAAGAAGGAAATTCTGTAGCTCTTGACCCATGAAGGAGGGCTCTTCAGAATATGAAATCGCTTTTTCTGAATAGGCAACATTTGCAAACTAAGGGAGAGGTACCAGAAAGCACAAAGAAAACCGTTCAGGAGTGGATAGAAGAGCCTCCCACCCGTGACGGGGCGTCCCTGGTGACAGTGACAACGATGACAAGAACAGAAAACACACCACTGATGAGCGCCACATGACCCCAGGCAGGCGCCGGACTGGTACTTGATGTATGTCTCGTCGTGTCGTCCTGATGCACCACGATCCTGGTTTTATAGGTGAGGAAACCGCCTCACAGATGTTGTGCCAGTGATACCAGAAAAAACACATTTCGAAGTTCTGTGAAACAGGAGCTATTACTCTCTGTACTGGAATCCTTAAAGGTGAGGAAATCCAAGACTGCAGCGAAGCCATGACCCAGACGCTAGAACTATCACGGAAAGGCTTTCAAGCAGCTATCACAGCTCTGTTATAAAAACCTTACAGCATGTTTTAAAAAATGCCAACGATTTAACTCCGTATGCAGGCCACTCTCATTCTGAGGTACGGACAGACAGACACACCTGGAGAATGTTGATCAAATGACCCCTACAGCTGCCTCTAGATGCTAAAAAGCTGTGATCCCTGCTGCTTCTCTCCAAACATCCTCTCACTGGAACACGCTCGTGTGCATGACATCGAACCACAGCCCTCCGTCTCTTCCCAAGGCTCCTGTGCACACAGTGGAGTCCTGCAGTGCCCACCGTGGTTCTAGTCTGCGGGCTCCGCAGCACAGCGCATGAGCTATCCAGCCCCAGACGGAGGCAGGTGCTCCAATCCTCTGCTTATCCAAATGGCACTCACATATCCTGATGGTAACAAAAAAAAAGAGGGGAGCAGCAAGTGGGGACCAGAGGCCCAGTTCCAGACAAGGCTTTGGGTTTGGCTTTCTCCAAATCACTTCATGGTCTCTGATGGCAGTTTTCTCACCTGTGAAAACGAGGGAGGTGGGCTAACATCATCGAACTTCCCAGCCGCAAGGGGCCCCAACACATCAGGTTACATTTGATTCAATTCATTTACCGGTGTACACAGAGCACTTTTCAGACCCAAAATTCTAAAAATAACAGCCACCATGATAAACAGGTTTTGTTCTGAAAGTTCACTTGTAAATCAGTTCTTTGAAACTGGGAACATATTTCTCCAAAGAAATAATGTTATTAGAGACTGTTGGGTTTCCATGTCAACCCACAAAAGCCCATTAAATTGTAAAGTACCTGCATATAGTACTACTGTAAGAACACCTCTCCTTGCTGGGACACAAGGGGAGTAACTCCTGCCTCCCTGTCAAGCCCCGAGGGACTCGGCCAAGCCATTGCCACCAAGCATGGGGATAAAGAAAAATCTCAGGAAAAAATGTAACAGAAAATGAGAATGGAAAGGAAGCGGAGAGACAGGTGTTGGGGCAGCACCCTTGAGGCAAGGGCATGAAGACCAGAGGAGCAGCTCCGCTAGAGCAGGGAGAGGAGACAGCAGCAAGAGAGAAGCCACTGCCCTCTGCCCCTCTCTAGCTCCACTCTGGCTCCTTCCATCACAGCGGACCCTTGTCAGCACCAACACCAAAGCCACCTATGAGGAGGACCTGGGGAAGGAGAGGGGTCTGAGAAAGAGGCAGGGCATGTCCACTGGGTCTGTATCAGCTGAGCGGTGAATCTCAATACATGCTGCCCACAAGCCAGAAATAACAAAAGGGCATTTCTCTCATCAGAGCTTGGCACACCCCAGGGCCCTCATGCTTGGGGAACCTGATCTCCCCCCTTAGAGTAACCTCACCCACGCGGGGGTTGCAGGTTCCCACCTCCTGCTCCAACCACTCTCCCCACATCCTCTCCCTGCCCTGTGAATCTCAGGTTGGGTACAAGGCTGGGCCCATACCCTGGGCACCATGCTTATGGGACCCCACTCACACGTCCACCAGCCATGCCACCTCCACGGGGTCCAGGGTTCACAGGGACCCTAGACTCAATACCATCACAGGTCCTGGGACCTGCTTCCGTACTTTCCTAGGTCCACTCTCTCCAGGGAGCCCTACTCCACCGCTTGCACAAGGGAGGCTGTTCATAGGAGGTGCAGACAGACTGGTGGCCTGAGACCAGGAGTGCCTACATACCACAGGGAGATTTTGAACAAGAACCTTGAGATCCTGAGAATTCTACATTCGAATCTGGCTGTCCAGGTTGTTATGAAGGTCTACTTATCAAGAGAGTGGTTTAGAACCTGATTCATAGCCAGGCTGCCATGTAACTTTGAAATACTTATTTAGGCACACGGTCCCTGAGCCGCCATTTATATTCCTGCCCCAGACCCGACAAATGTCAGGGCTGGGGCCGGCCCTCCTATCCCTGCTTCTAGTCACCAGGCAATGTGCCAAGAAGGTCTAATCAGAATGTCTACTAATGACTTGGCAAGTTAGCTTACTTCCCTTCCCAGGGTCTCTTCGTAATAAGAAATGAAATTATTCCCAACACTCCCCAAACAGGTTCCCTAAATCTCACTCCCACTGGGGGTACTTCGCTCTGTCCCACACCCACACACACGAGATCACAAAGATGACCCCTGTCATCACCACACCCCCGGGACTTGTGGTCTTTCCGATTCTGTTACTCCCACAATAGAACCCTCACTAACTCACACCAGGGTGTGAGCCCACAAATGACGTTGCTTCAGTGTGAAACAACGTTCGAGTAAAATCGGCCTAAACCACAGGTAAGTCACAGATACGGTCTCAGGTTACTCACGTCCGGAGCCACGCCACAACATAGTCTGGGCCAGGCTGCTAATTCTGGAAGGAGCCCGTCTACCCACACTTGAGGTCTGGTTCTAAGCGATCTTTCCAGTAAGCACAGATAAAAGGTAACACAGTCCCGTTCTGCATTCAGAAGCAGGGTGCTACGGCCAGCGGCCCCCACAAATCCAACAACAGATCACCATCAGCAAACGCCCAAACATTTAGGAAATCCCTATTAGCTGGGTTTATCTATAGGTAGTTCAGTTTGGTGTCCTTTATACAGTGAAGAGCAGGTAAAACACGTTCACCCTGAACACAGCATCCCTTCGAACAACCCTGGGGAACCTAATTTGTCATCAGCAGCAGCACAGACCAGGTAACAGATATACAGCTGTGAACAACTGACGGGCCATGGTCAAGTTAAATGTCTGATCGACACGTGATTTGATCTGTGCTGTGTGATTTTCATGTTGTCAGACTCTTGGTGATTTATAATAAATTCCACAAGTTCTGTGTGTGTCCTAACCTTGACCCCAATTTGCTCAGTCACAGTTATTAAAATCAGTAATCCTGCCTGATCAGGTCACCATGCCCTGGATACCGGCACAGCCTAGGGCCAGTCATTACAGCATCTGATGTCTCAGACATCACTCCAAATATGGTTTTCCAACACTGGAAACAAGATCAAAAGGACTGGCAATTCAAAAATTATTAGAATTACTAAATTTGGTAAGCAGTCATGTTCCTTTTTGAAAAGGCTTTCTACATACCAACAACAGCCAGTTAGAAAAGCTAAAGAAGAGGCATATAAGATCCCTTTCATAACAAAAATTAACTAGTTAGACTGGAACATTCAAAATTTGCCAAAAGAAAAAAAAAATTTGCCAAAACACAAAAAGAAAAAAGGAAAGTAGAACAAATAGATATACCACATTCCTGGAAAAATAATTTAATGGTATGTAGATTTCAAGTCTTTAGAAATTAATCTAAAATTTATACTAATTCAATCAAATTTCCCCCCCACACACACCAAATTTTTTTTCAGGGCTTAGCAAAATGGTTCTAACCATTACCTAAAATAATAACTATATGAGAAAAGAAATTGTTTTAAAAGAAAAGCCATTGAGGGGACAGGGCAAGACCCTACCCTCACAAATATGAAAATATAGACTAAATTCCAATGATTAAGTGAGTAATGGCCCAGCAATAAAGAGGCCTATTAATGAAACAGAATAGAAAATCCAGACTTGGATCCAAGTATAAATGATAACTTAATAGATCATAAAGGTGGCATTTCAAATCGGGACAAGGTGAATTAGTTAACAAGTAATATGGAAACCACTGGTTAAAATTTAGGGAGGGGGAAAATTAGTAGATCCTTACTCTAAAACACTCATCAAATTAAACTGTAGATCCAACAAAGACAAAACATGAAACCATAAAATTATGAGAATGCCAGCAAATACTTACATTCTCCTAGAGGGGGATAGGAATTTTGTCTCAATCTTGCTGGGATGACTCCAGGACCACACCCGCTCTCAGCTCAGAAAGGGGACTCCTCCCCTCCCTACACCCTGAGATCCAGAGTCTTCCTGTGTACACTGTCTCCAACTTGGCCTGGGAAGCCAAGGAAGTGAAAGGGCCCTGGAGGGTAGAGTGTTCTGGGAGGCAGGAAACTCCAGGTTCCAGTGAGGAAGGCGTTCATGCACGCTTGCGGACCAACTGCCCCAAGAGAGCTCTGGAGGAAGAAGGGAGCATCTCTAAAGCTTCAGTGACTCGTTGCTATTCCTCTTCTCATTCTTTTTTTTTTTTTTTAAAGATTTTATTCATTTATTTGACAGAGAGAAATTATAAGTAGATGGAGAGGCAGGCAGAGAGAGAGAGAGAGGGAAGCAGGCTCCCTGCTGAGCAGAGAACCCGATGCGGGACTCGATCCCAGGACCCTGAGATCATGACCTGAGCCGAAGGTAGCGGCTTAACCCGCTGAGCCACCCAGGCGCCCTCCTCTTCTCATTCTAAGTAAATACTCACTTTTGTATCTAATCCTGTATTCAAAATGTTATATTCTTTTTTTTTTTTTATTTTTTAAGATTTTTATTTATTTATTTGAGAGAGAGAGAGAGAGAGCATGAGAGGGGAGAAGGTCAGAGGGACAAGCAGACTCCCCTTGGAGCTGGGAGTCCGATGCGGGACTCGATCTGGGACTCGATCTGGAGACTCCGGGATCATGACCTGAGCCGAAGGCAGTCGCTTCACCAACTGAGCCACCCAGGCGCCCCTATTCTTTTTCTTAAAGAAAAACCCAAATGGCATAGGTGTGGGGCCCCACAAAACCCTAATTTGTCCTTGCCTCACACTCCCCTCGGTGGCATAGCACTGACACGTTCCACACGCTCCCGGCGGCCCTGAGGACAGATTAGGGGGGCCTTGATACGTACACACTAAATGACTGTGTGCGTGACACGTACACGTAGGGATACAGGGAAGAGCACCACCTTTGAAATGAGGCAGACCCCCTGGAGCTTCAGTTCCCTTTTCTGTAAGATGAAGGTCATGATACCTTGCATGTCGGGAAGACCCAGTGAGATCAGGTGTACAAACACACCAAGGACAGAGTACCTAACACATGGTGATAAAAAAAGAAAGAAGGTCTGGAAAAATGTACGTTAAGATAAGGTTATTTCTGGGAGGCAAGAGTGAGAGTTTTTTCTTTATGTCTTCTTTTTGTCTGTATTTGCTATTTTTTCTTTACTTTTTTTATTTGTGTATTCTAATCTATCAGGAACAAGCACATAACACTTGAGAGGGAAAAAAAAAAGGAAAAAGAAAAGCTATTTAGCGATGATCCTAGTTTATATCACCTAGTTCTTAAATTCATGTGATAAGGCTATCTGTAAAGAGAGAAGTTTCAAAGTAAGCTACGTGATCCTGGGAGCTGACCTGTCACGCTGTCTGTCCCGTGAGTGAGCTACTGATGGACTCAAGCCAGAGGACAGGACGGTCCCAGGGATCCCGCTCCCTGGCCATCCGCATCGCAGGGCCTGCCGTGGTCTCAGATGGAGAAGTGAGACAGCGGGTCTCGCAGTCTAGCTGCCCTTGATCTTTCCCGTTCTAGGACTGAGCATAAGCCATGTGTCCAGGCGAGCTCCGAAGGGGACCGTTCGCGGCACCCCACGCCGGCCGGGAACGGTTCCTGCTCAAATGCTTTTCGCTGCAACTCTCTGTTGCAGAGATTTTCTGGATCTGGCAGGCATGGCATCTCAGGGGAAGAGGTTCCGTCCCATCACCAGGCTAACTCGGACGCATCCAAGTGGCAGGAATAAGAGGCTTGGGAGTCAGGAGGCCTGGGTTCAAATTCTGTTTCTGCTCATTAACGGCCACACGACCAGCCCTGGGCAAATCACTTCACTTCACTGAGGCTGTCTGATCACCCATCTTGGATAACAGTATCTACCTACACTCAGACATCAAAATAATCAGGTGCCTACGTGCTTCAGTGAACTGCGAAGTGTCCCACAAAAGTAGATAGCACAGCAATGACTACCTTCAGCCGTCCGCAACACGGGCAAGCAGACTACTTCCTTTCCTCTGGAAAACCAACCTTGGCTAATGGAGGACAGGAAACGTCGGTGCTCCGTCTCACACTCCACCCGAGAGTGTGCCAAACTAGAAGGCCAAAAAGAACATGTGAAACATACAGCAACACGGAGGCCACCCAGAGTGTCTCCGTATCAGCCAGGCCTCTGGGATGGAGGGATGAAACCAACACCTCCAGCTTAGGAAGGCCTTAGAAAACCAGCAAAACTTAGTCCCACTTTACCCACAGGAGACGTGCTCAGGAGGGTGGAGGGAGCCGAGCCTCTGGCACAAGCAGATCTAACCCTCCTTTCACATCCCACTACTCGCTCAAGATTCAAAGCTCCAGGGAGGACCTTCTAGCTGGCTGTTCAAGGAGGTGTGCCTGTGCCTGGCCACAGCCACTGCTTGCCCCCCACCAAGATGACACACAGAAGGGGAGTCGCCAGAAGGGAAATGACAGCAAGCACCAAAACGAATGTGCTCTCCGGAATTTCCTAAATGTGGAAATACGGGCCATGTAAGACTCAGGCTTCTCCCACAGATGAGTTTCTCACCAGCTCTCCCACACCCCTCATTTGGAACAAAAGAAGACATTGGCCAGGGCAAGAGCAGTGGGAAAGGGGACAACCCCAGAGAGAGACGGCATCGACCAGCACCCTCCCCCGGGGAAATGACAGGAAATGGAGTCATCGCGGTGGTTGCGGGACTGGAGACGGAGCCTGTGGCCTGTCACGTCTCCACCTACTCTGACTCCCTGTCCAGCTGGGTCACATATGTCTACCTCTCACACGGGGCATAGAAATTTCCATCAGGGACAAAATCAAATAGAGCACAGAAGCACACGCCCTAAGAAAGGCAAACACCAAAGACAGGTCATTCCAATGCTGTCTCTGTTATTTAATGTGGTTTATTATTGTGGTCCAGATATATTCATGGTCTTCGGGCCTCTGTTTTCACTAAGAACTACAAAATGTGCAGTGTGATATCTGTGACTTTTGCTCTACCAGAATGAAGCACACATCATTGAGGCTTCGAATCCACCAATGAGCTGTTCTCCAGCTGGCATCCCAAACAACAAATTCCTCAGCCACACATTCACGCATCCAGTAAAACCCACACGTTTCTTCTCCTGAGCAGAAAAACTTAGGAAATAAACACACTTGCATTCCATCCCTTGTCCGCATTGGAAACTTTAGTTTAGAAAAGAGTGCAGTCACACGGAAAGAGACACTGTCCTAAAGAAATGGTACATATGTGCCCATCACAATAATCAAACATACAGGGCTGTACAGATGCGCCAGTTATTAAAAATGAAGTTAAAGCTGAAATTCTTTTCATAGAGCTGTTAATTAGCATGAATTATAAGTTGAATTGTACTATTCTCTCCATGTTGTAGGCCTTGGATCATTAGCACACTAATATGAATGATTCCTGCAATGTCTTCAACCATTTCTCATGTGTCAGAGAAAAAGGAGCCTCTAAAGTCACACTGGTCCAGAGGCGAAATGCCACCATCCATTATTTACAGTAGTCAGTGGTCTGCGCTCCCTAGAAAGAAAGACAAAGACTATAGACAGAGAGTACTATTATTACTGGGTCTATTACAACTGTAGATCATGAAGCAAAAAATCATTGCAATTTTTCAATTGCTGACACTTCCAGGCCAGTTTCTTACATAAGTGAAAAAAATGGAAAAGTGACTGAAATAGACACCATACAACCCTTCAAGAAAAAAAATCAAGATTCTAATAAAATATAAATACCCGTACCGGCCTCCCGGCCTACTGGCCTACAGATAACTAGTTTCTTACATTTGTATAGTGCTCTGCAGTTAATTTTTACAGTTTAAGAAGCACTTTTACAAACATGATCCATCTCAAGACCTTCCTTACAACATCCCTCCAAAGTAGGTGTTCGTACCCCATAGCATAAATGACCAGGTGATGCTCTAAGAGAAAATGACTCTGTGACTCAGGTCCATATTTGGTCCCTGGGGCCCTCAGTGGGGGCTTCTTGAAGCCTAGGCCTTCCTATGGGCTCTTTTGCTTCAGTGGGTGATTCGGGAAAATAGGCAGAGTTTGTTTGAGGTGGGGCTGAGGAGAAGACATAGTTAAGATTTCTCGTGGAGGTCGCTGGGAAGGCCACAGTACCCAGCAATGTGGGATACTCACTTTCATTTCAAATCTCCATGGTCTGTTGTGAAACAAAATGGCGGCCAAGGGCCGCTCCCTGAAGGGGAAGAAAAGAGGTCACCACAGGTCACCACAGGCGGTGAGCAATCCCATAAACAATACTTTTCTACAGGTGAAATTCCTTTGTTCTATGGGAAATGTTCTACATCAAGTGTCTATTATATATGGCAGTGTGCCAGGATCTCTGCACTTAAGAAAGTCTGGAAGAGAAATCAGGTCACATAGGTGAGTGGGAATAATACCCCCGTATACTTGTATTGGCTCCTTCCCGTCACCCTACAAATTCTCCCATCCCTGATAAAAGCAAAATAGAAAAACAGAAAGGAAAAACTCTCTTGGCCCCTTATCACCTTCACGTTATTGCCCCTTTCTCTTCTTTTCGCCTCAGCTAAGAATTTCCGAAAGCACCATCCACACCTGCTGTCTCCACTCCATCACCTACCCCCCAATTGTTCCAGGGACACCACACTCTGATTTCCATCCCTACTGCTCCAACAGAACCTGGGTCCACCACAGTGCAAGCCTGAGACAGCACTGCTGGGCTTGTACCTAATGGGCCCAGATGGACTCCAGTGCAGCCATGTAATTACAGGTAGCAGTGCACCCCCACCCTGTCAATAAGGGATCAAGATCATTCACTGACAAGTCACAGTTAAATGTTTATCAGAGTCTCCTAACAGGGTGTGACAGTTCTGAAACATGCTGCCAAACTTCTGCCATTCTCACCACCCAACAAGCACAGCCTAAGGGCCCTGCCCTTCAACCTGGCCTGACCCGTAGCAGAAGGAAGGCCATGAGCCTTCCAAGGCTGTCGCGAAGATGACATCATAGCTTTCAACATGGTTCTCTGGGGAGGATTGTTTTTAGAATCCAACTACTGTGGTTCTATTGTGGTTCCATGAAGACAAACCAAGGCCCCAGGCCCTCTGCCCCAGCTCAGCTCCGGGTCCTCAGCCGGCATCAACCTGCCATCCAGGTGAGTGGTGGTCTTGGAAGAGGACCTGTGGCCTCTTCCCACTCCAGCCCACATTCCCCAACTGCCCCTGCCCTTGAGCCGCCCCAGCTGACATGCATGACGTGCAGGCTTTCCATGACCTACCCTGCCCCGAGTGCCTATCTGTGGACTCAATAAATGGCTGCTGCTGTTTTGAACCACCATGTTTCAGAATGGGTTTGCTATGTAGCAATAAATAACTGATACCAAGGACTACAGAAGACTCTGGCTTCTCCTTAAAAATTCTGCAAGAAAAGATAGTGAGAATTTTCTATGTATTAAATGATATAAAACATAATGCTGCTTGAGAGACAACCAGAAAACTGCATATACAAATTTACCAGAATCTGAATTAAACTGTGTTTCAGGGGAAAAGAAAAAAAAAGGTTACAAGCAGTTATTGTCTAGTAGATGGCTATGTTGATGGGCAATTAATACAGGAATCTTTTTGAAATCGGTTTCTAAAGTAACAGAAAATATAATTCTACATCCTTTCTTTCCAGGAGGCAGCATTAACAGCATTTATAGCCAACTGAAGCTGTTTTTAAATCTTTATTTCCCAGATTAGTTATCTATATTGCTATAAATTCATCAAGTCGTCTAAACTTGTCCAGGTCCCCGGGCGTAGATTTCTCTACTGTGGGTCTTAACTCACTATTTCTGCGAAGGAAACATGATGGAAGCTACTGCAAGGATGATATATAGAACTATTAAATAGTAAATAGCCCGCATTTCTCCTAACTCAGAATTTGGCTACAGTTTGCCAAAATGTAAAAAATATAAAACAGCTTTTTCCTTATAAGCAAAGCTCACTTGCAATAAACTGCATGAGATATTCAAATTTGTTTGATCATAATAGAACTGTTTAAAAATACATGTCTGGAATTCACATTTGCAGTTTGCAGATGGAACAATAAAAAGATACTCTGAGTTAATAATTAATATGTTATTCAAATCCAGTAGGAAAGGAGGTGGTGTGTGACGCTCACTAACTCACCGTTTTTATCCTTCGAACCCTGGGCCTTCCTGTGTCCTGTTTTGTGCAATGGTGACTCGAGAAGTTAGGGCACGTTGGCCGGTGAAGCGCCTGAGCTAGCCACCCAGTGCAAGTCACTGGGAACAACCGCAGAACACAGGAGACTGAATTTATTAAAAAGATCTTGGGTTTATTGTGCAACAAAGTACCAGGCAACAGGCCATACCCTGAGGTAAAGGAAAGAGGTCTGAGGCTGGTGGCTAACGTCCCACTCTGCAGGTGATGAGGCCAGGTGTCCCTCCCAGCAGAGAGGGCAGCTGGTCACGCAGAGGATCCCTCCTGAAGGCCACCGAGTGGGGCTTCCAGGCCTCGCCGCCTCGATGACCCAGCCAGCCTCAGCTAGCAGCGGCATTTGGTACCTAAAGGTAAAATCCACTAACCAACCCAAACTGGGCTCAATTCTTTAAAAAATGTAACCCACCGATTCACTTCCACCACAGAATAAAATTTAAGAAAGAAGTCCACTAGGGCTGGGAGACAAATTTCACAGGGGGTCAATGGCCTGGACCACTGGGGGTGGCAGCCGTCCAGGCTTGCTGCCCCAAAGCCAAATGCAACTAACTCCCCTCTCTTTGTTCCACCAGCACAGGGAAAGCCCTAATAATGGGCCAGGCCTGCTTTTGTGGGCCTAGTGGGGACACCACGAGCTGACCCAAATGATGAGCTCCCTACACTGCCTGCCAGCCCAGTGGCTTTGCACTAATGATGTGGCCTCTTTAATGTCAGTTCCTCAGCTGTAGGATGGAGAAGGCAAGACCTGCCCATAACTCCGTGAAGAGCCAAGGCAGTGGTTCTCAAAGCGTGTCCCAGGATAAGCAGCATCAGCACCATCAGGAAACTAGTGAGAAATGCGGATCCTCAGGGACCACAGTAGACTTGTCACATCAGGAATGAACGAGAGGCCACATAAGGGGGAACTACCCTGCCTCTTTACAAGCCCTGTTGGGGATTCTGACTCACACCGAAGTTTGAGCACCACCATGCAACTGTTCTTAAAGCACTTTGCCCAGTGCCTGGTGTATGTTCATAGTTCAATAAAGGACACTTCACCATGGTTACAAAGAGCTGACCTCATCCCTTCTCTGCAATGCAGATAACGTGATATCCTACCTGCAGTGAGCTCCCTGTCTGTGATGAAGACACTGGAGATGGTGATCATTGAGAAGTATGACTACCTGGAAGGAGGACAGAGACCAGAAGATGCCCAAAGTCAAGGCTGAGAATTTATATGACTACCTCAAAAACTGGTGCTTCTGAGGCCATCTAGGATGTGAAGGCCTGAAAGAATCCTTCCATACAGAACTTTCCTTTCTTTTAGTACTTACCGCCATGACTCCTCATCACTCTGGATGCAGAGAGCTGTGGCCACTTAAAGAGAGGTTTGGGGATCCCTGGTCAAAGGCCAGCTGCTAAGCCTTCAACGTGGCCATGGGAATCAAACAAAGCAAGCCTGCATCTTGAAAAGGCACCACTTCCCCCAAATCTGGCCGAGCTTGCAGTGGGCCAGAGAGGGAGCACGGTCACCTCATGCCAGAAAGACTCTCAGACTTGAGCGTGGGAAAAATCAGATGAGTCTGGTACTCTGGGCCCTCTGAGCCTTCATGGAAGGATTGTTCTGCTGCTCCAATAGCATCTATGAGCCCGCAGTCTCTTTTCAGCTCAAAACTTGCCAGCACTGAGTCTCCCTGCAACGCTGCCCCAGGCTCTTGTCCATGAGCTGGTCATGTGCCTGTTTGTAATTCGATCCATTCCCTGCCCTTCCCCTGCAAACAATCTTTTCCACACTCACTTGCCAACTGGCTCCAGCAAGGTTTAAATAGAAGACTGGAGGATGGGAGAGAGGAAGAAGCCAGAGTGTTTCTTCCCTTTCCTCTCTGCTTTGGATGGTATCTCCAGCAGTGGCTTTGTCTTCTCCAAGCCTCCAGCTCCCACCAGATAGGCCTTCCCTCCATGGTCCTAGCCGCTTCTAGGAGCCTCCAGGGAGACCCAGCTCTTGGCCTCTGATGAAAACAACCCCCTTCTCTTTGTTCCACCAGCCTCGGGGATGATAGTGATTTCCTGCTATTGCTAATCTCTGGGTGACCTCATCATCCCCTACTTGGCTTTCAGATCTTTCAAAGACTTTTTTAACTAAGTCCTGGCATTAAATGGCTTCTGGTTCACTGAGTGGGTCATGACGAATGCAGCCTGCTCTCACAGTTTCAGTCTGGATCATGCTTTACCTGATGTCCCCCCAACTGACTCAAGTCCTGACCCGAGACTTTCTTTGAGACCGCCTTTTCCCATGGGGAGTCCCTGTACACTCACATCGAGGTCTTTAGTTCTTACCTGTGTGTAATCAACCATGTTTGATACCAGCCCACACAACAGCCCTGGTGGCAGCCCCAGCCCCAATCACCTAGACTTCACCCCCATCGGACCCCAGCTCTCATGGGGGTCAGTCAATCGCCACAGGCATTTGCTACCTGTCCCCCTTGCACTCAGTAACAAGGTTAACATACACACTGATGTTCTCAATAAATATTTACATTTAAAATTTTTCCCAGAAGCAACCCTATACTATTAACAGAGCAGGTTAATCAGGTGAAAGTAAACTTGTGACTTGAAGTAACTGTGTAACTGGCCCCCAACTTGCCTGATATTTTCACAACTCTCCACTTCCTTTTGGCTAGAAAGATACAACAGATGTACAAACTGGAGTCAGAACACAGTGTTCCAGAAAACGATTATGCTTTTGGCAACTACCCACATACATGCAGTAAGTACAGTATCAGTGCCTCTACTCACTTGACGCTTCTTGTTTTGTAGTTATCAGCCCCCATTTCAGGTCTTACATTCCAAATGAAATCACTGGATTACCCTTACTGGCAAATCTTAGCAAGTACAACTCTCATAACTAATTTTTCAGAAAGTAAAAAAGTTAAGAAAAAAAAAAAAAGATAAACCATATGAAAGGAAGATCACGATGGTGTTGACCTGGGCTTAGAGCCAGAACTGGAAAACGCGATGACTTTCCCAGGGGGCAGCCACTGGATTTCCACATATTGCATACTGTACTTTGGAAATAGTCGGTTAGAGCCCATGACGTCTTCTAGAAAGGGAAGGGTAGGCGTTTCCTTAAATGGTAAGTAAACGGCTGGAAGTGAGGGCTACACTAATGTATGCTTCTGAGCCCTTGTATAGTTACTCAGCTCCTTCCCACTCTGCCCATAAGCAAACGCAGGCAGCTGTCTTAAGAAAAAACCCGTTAATAAAACAGCAGACACAAGGCACAGAATTACAGGTAATTTTCTAAAATGATCCACTGCACAAAAGCAAAGATGGCACGGCGTCTGCCAGATAGCCCAGGCCCCTCCCACCTGACAGGCCTGGGGGACCAAGCCTGAGGAGCCCGCTAGCTGACACAGAGTCCCATCTTGCTTGAATTTAGATGCCATGGGTCTAGTATTTCGGCATCACCTACCACCGCGAACAAGGGTGTCAAGTCCCAAGAAAATCTGTCTACAGTAACATTGATGGGAAAGTCAGTACATTTTAAAAGTACCTTATTATTACTTTCCTGAAACCAGGGACTCAACTTGAAATGTCTACAGCATCAAAAATCATTTAAATCGTAACAACTTAACTTTTAAAATAAGAATTTGGACTTTTGTTATTTCTTCCCACACAAGTTTCTAGATGATTTCATTCCTGAAAAATTACAAAAGGGAAAAAATTCAGCTAGGAAGTTTCAGCAAGTGGGTCTTGTCTGAGTGCTTGTCTCTGCTCTGCCACCATCTAGTCGTATGACCATGAGTGTATTTGCTAATCTCTCTTCTGGCCTCACTTTCTTCCCTGTAAACAATGTGGTTGGACCCATACAGGTCTAAAATGTTCCTATTAAAATAACCAGACAATCGACTCCAGAATTATAACCTAAGAAATCCAGATTTTAATTGAAAGTAAATTTGAAGTATAAGAAAATAAGAACACAGGCTCTCAGATTTCTAAAATTACTTTGGAGGCTACCTTGCAGCAGGGGGCAGAGATTATAAATACAAGAAACACAATGATGTGAAGACAAAGGAGTATGTGTGATTTAGAAGAGCTTCCAGAAGTTACAAATGTCTCACATGATGTAATGCACATGTCTTGTTTTGTTGTTGTTGTTTTAATTTGGAGTCAAAAGCTTTCTTCTTCAGCATAGAAGGTTTTATAATATTTCTAAATGATCTAGCCTGACAGCATCTGAGGAAGAAAAAAAAAAGATCAAACATGACACTACGTGAGCTTTCATCCTGTCACAAAGCCATTAGAGCTAATGAAAAATGATGGCATTGTTAAGTTTTATTTATAGTTTCTTCTTAATAAAATGAAAAATGAAGAGAAAAACACTCTGAATATAAATTTTTAAAGACTTTAAAGATCTAAGACCAGTAGCAAAAATATATATGTAGACATAAGCTTATAAATAGTCTTAAAAAAAAAAAAAAGTGCGGAAAAGTTTTCTTTTGGCTCCTGCTGAGTTTTGCCTTTCTCCAAGGCCTCACAAATAATTAGATGTCCTGCAGTCCAGGTCACAATCATCAGGAATGTGGGGTCCTAACAATGTAAAAAAGAGTCTGTCTCCAACTTACATTGTATACAATCTGTCCTGGAAACCACTGACTAACCACTGGGATCACCCAGTGAAGCAAGATACTCTGTGTCATATTTTTAAAGTCACCTACCCTCAAACCAACCAACCATGTGTTACCCTAAATCAGGTCTAGGAATATAAAAGAGAAAAAGAACATCTGTGTAGCCCTTACTGCCCAAGGTTTTGCAAGCTTTGACTCATCTAATCGAACATTTATGCCAGAACATTTTACATTTCTTAATTCCCCCCATCATACTGTAACAGTAACAGTAACGCTAATACATAAATAGCACTTTGAGCAAGGGGCACACTTTTCTAGGACAAGAGTCAATATTTCAGGGTGTGTGAGCCCAGAGGCACAATTGAGGATGTCTTATAAGTACTTACATATAAAAGAACACACACATATCCTCAGATTTGTTGTTACCGACAAATTTGTTATTGACAAAACTCAAAAGACAGTAACAACAATTGAATATGACATAGATCTAATAAGGAAGAACAGAATTCCTTTGGGAGGGATAACATTTCATTTAATTGAGGTTTAGAATTAGTGTTTCCCATCATCAGATCGATTGTAAATAGGCATCTCTAAAAACCATTCTTAGCTTGTAGGCAGTGCAAAAACAGGCAGCAAGCCAGATCTGCCCATAGTTGGCCAACCCCTGTTTTACACCTTATAAAAGGTTCTCTCTAATCATTTGCTCAACTCATAATCATTATATTCCTTCAGTTCCTCTTCAAAAGAATTTTGATGATTATGTACCACAGGGTGATGGGGATATATAATGGGCAAGTCAGGGTCCCCTGCACCAAGAATGTGAGCAAGACTCAAAGGCAGGTCTGCCCCCAGGGGACTCACTGTGTACTTGAAAGACAGTATACTAAGTGCTGCGATAGAGATGTATTTGAGGCAGGTGAGGTCAGGGCAGCACAAGGAGGAAGCAGCCACCTCTGCCTAACATAGCCAGGGCTGCTCCTGGGAAAGAAACCCAAAGTCCAGATTGAGACTGCCTGCCTTCAGTTTGCTAGCTGTGTGATCCTGCATGCGACACTTAACCTCTCTGTGCTTCCATCTCCCAACTGTAAAACAAGGATGATCATAATGGTGCCTACCCTACAGGTACCACAAGAGGGCTGTTGGGAGGACCCCCATAATCCATGTTGTGTTTAGACCAGTGACTAGTGCACAGCAAGCACATGCAAACGTTAGCTGCTCTCATCATGACAGAGAGGACAACGATGGAGTGAGTTTCAAATGATGAGTGGGAATTTCCTAGGAAGACAAGGTGGAGAGAGAGGCAGAAGACAGTGCATGCAATTGAATACAAACATAAAAAGCAACCCCGAGTGGTCTGGTGTAGCTCAAAGGTGAAGGGAGTTGAGAGGTAGGAGATGAAGATGGTGAGAAAAGACCACAGAGTTCATGTGTGCCATTCATAGGAATTGGTCCTTGATCCCACAGCAAGGGGATGCACAAGTTTTTTTATTTGTGTTTTAAAGATTTTTATTTTATTTATTTATGTGACTCAGAAAGAGACAAAGTACAATCAGGGGGAGCAGCAGGCAGAGGGAGAGGGAAAGCAGACTCCCCATGAAGCAGGAAGCCCAATCCCAGGACCCTGAGATCATGACTTGAGCTGAAGGCAGCCACCTAACTGAATGAGCCCCCCAGGTGCCCAAGGGATGCTCAGATTTTAAGCAGCTTGGAGCACCAGCTTGTTGGATCTAGCAGCAGAGTAGAGGATGGCCAGTGGAGGAGGCGACAGTGGAGACAAAGCAACAAAATATGAGGGAAAGACAACAGCAGCAAAGACAGATGACCATAGCTTGGAACACGGAAGCTGGTGGCAAAGACATGGAGGAGGGGAGGGCTTGGGAGCCATGCAGAAGCAGCTTCAGTCTTATTGCCCCTTAGCTGTGGGTCCCAAGTGAAAGGAATGAGGAGGAATCCGGAACGACACCCAGATCTCTGGCCTTGGTATACGGGGAACCATCCCCAGTGCAGAATTCAGGTGGAGGAAGAGTAATGACAGGGAGGGGGTCCAAAGAGAACAGATCGGTATAGGAGATGGCCGGGGTTGGGTGGGGGGGCCCTGGCTGTATTCTTGCAAGGCAACTAGGCATGAAGTACCAGGCAGGGCAGAAGTGGGACAGAAGGAAGAGCAAGAGAGATGGTCAGGAAAATCTGGAAACTGAGCCAAATGCAGCAGGGGTGGGGGTGGGGCAACAGAGAATGAGTGGCACCGGCACTCCTGGGAATGGAACACCAACAAGCACCACGCTGTGGGCCCAGCTGCTTCGAGGGGCTTGCTGGGACTGAGTGGAGTGGAAGGCAAGGAGCTCACTTTGGGATGTGCTGACTTTAAGGAGCTCAAGAGGGAGGTGTATCCAGGAGTCTGGGGTTCAGAAAAGAAGGTCTGGAAATAGATTCGAGGGTCATCAGAAAATGTGTGGAGGCTGATGCCCTATCCTGGAGAGAGTAGAGAATTAGAAGGATACTGAAAGAGAACTATCTAAAGGGAAAGGAAAAGTCAAAGAAAAGTGGTACCCCAGGACCCAACGAGGAAGGACAAGAATGAAGTGCTCCAGCACAGATGGCCAAATGCAGCAAAAGAGTCAGGGAAAATGGAGGCCCAGAGGTGGGTCAGAGCAGTTCGCAGGAAAGCTTGAACTTCAGGGAGCAAACGGCGAGTGGGAAGTTATAAGGTGAAAGCACAATGTAAGGCTATTAGGATCCCACTTCGGGGTATATCCAGAGGAAAGGAGAACACTACCTCAAAGACATTTCTGCACCCCATGTTCACTGCAGCATTACTTACAGTAGCCAAGACACCGAAACAACCCGAGAGACCATCAACAGATGAATGGATAAAGAAAACGTGGTGCGTAATTACAATACAGTATCAGTCGGCCATTAAAAAAAGGAAATTCTTCCATTTGTGACAACATGGATGGACTACCAGGACACTGTGCTAAGTGAGATCGACCAGACAGAGAAAGAAGAATCCCTTATGTTCTCACCTGTATGTGGGATCTAAAAGAGCTGAACTCGCAGAACCAGAGAGCAGCCTGGTGGTTGCTAGGGGCCAGAGGCTGTGTGAAACGGAGAAGCTTTGCTCCAAGGGTACAAACTCCCAGCTACACAATAACTTCCAGCGATCTAATGTGTAGTGCGGTGAATATAATTAACAACACCGTCTTACAGACTTGAAAGTGGTTATGAAAGTAGATCTTAAATGTTATAACCACATGCGTTAAAAAAGGTAATTATCTGAGGGGACGGAAGTGTAAGCCAACATTATTGTCGTGATCATCTTGCAATAGATACGTGTGTCTGAGCACATTGTACACCTTACCTTAAACTTACATGCGTTACATGTCAATGAAATCTCAATAAAGCTAGGGGAGAAAACCTCTAGGTTTTGGATGGGGGTAGTTGTAAAAGAGAGGTCCCATGAGGTGCCCACGGTCATGCCGCTTTTTTTTTTTCTTTTCAGATAAGAAAATAAGACCCAGATATTTGTCCAAGGTCCTTCAACTAAAAAGTGGGAAAACGGAATTCAGTTCCATGCCTGCTGGCTCTAAGACCAAGTTTTTACCATAACGAAACACCATGTTTCTGATTAGGATGTAGGAGAAAACCTACAGCCAGGAATAATAAGAGTATTAACAATAATGTACTCCGTTAATGCCCTCACAGGCTCAGTAACTTGCCCAAGGGGAATCCTTGCCAAAGATTGAGCGAAGGAATAGTGATTCCAGAAGAGGTCAACCTGGAGGCACGGTTGTGACTCCATTAAAACTTAAGTGAGGGGGCACTTGGGTGGTTCAGTCGCTTAAGTGTCTGCCTTCCACTCAGGTCATGATCTCGGGGTCCTGGGATCTAGTCCCCCATCGCGTCGGGCTCCTTGCTCAGTGGGGAGCCTGCTTCTCCCTCTCCCACTCCCCCTGCTTGTACTCTCTCTCTGTCCTTCTGTCAAATAAATAAGTAAAAATAAAATCTTTTAAAAATAATAAAATAAAACTAAGTACATACCTCACACCTATCGGGATGGCTACCATCCAAAAAAAAAACAAACAATAAAAAGTAAATAAGCAAAAAACAAAAACAAAACCCCGGGAAACAATACATGTAGGGGAGGATATAGAGAAACAGGAACCTCTGTGCTTGGCTGGTGGGAAAGTAAAATGGTATAGCTGTTATGGAAAATAATATGGCTGTTTTAAAAAAAAAAAATGTTTTAATTGCCATATGCTCCAGCAATTCCACTTCTGGATCTTTACCCTAAAGGACTGAAAGCAAGGTCTCAAAGTAATGTCTGTATACTCAGATTCCCAGTAGCATTATTGGTAACAGCCAAAAGGGGGAAGCAACCCAACCGTCCATCACAATGAAGAGATAAACAACATGTGGCAGATACACTAGAATGGGATATTACTCAGGCTTTAAAGGAAATTCTTTTAATTCTTTAAAAAAAAAAGTTAATATGCTACCATACAGATGAAGCTTGAAGATATTATGCTAAGTGAAATGAAAAAATACTGTCTGATTCTACTTATATAGGATATCTAAAGTAGTCTAATTCATAGAAACAAAGTAGAATGGTGGTTGCCAAGGGCTGCCAGAGAAGGGAAATGAGAAGTTATTGTTTAACCAGTACAGGGTTTCAGTTTTGCAAGATGAAAAAGGATTCTGGAAACGGATTACAGTGATGGTTTCACAACGTGAATGTACTTTTATTGAACTGTATACTTAAAACTGGGAAAGATGGCAAATTTGATGTTATGTGTATTTTGCTACAATTAAAACAAAAACTTACGTAGGTGTTATTTTGTATTTTAAATTTTTTTATTTTATTTTTAAATTATTTTAAAATTCATTATCTCTTATTTTAAAATAAGGAATAAGGCACAGAAAAGTTAAGTCATATTTTTTAATTATATGAATCACTTACCACAAATCTGGACCTAGATCCTAAACCTCTTATTTTTGAGATCTTATTAGATAGTCCTCATGGGTTTGCTTTCAACTTTGACTCTGACCTGAGGTTAAGCAAATCATTATAACTTGTTGCCATGGTCCTTCCCTAGGTAAATACCTTGCCTGGAATTTTTTTTCCTACATAATCTGGCTAATTACCTTCCTTCTCCACACCTCTTGATGATTGATATCTATAGTACTTTTATATTACTGTCGGCCTATCTACAGACAACAATACGATAGACAGGATATGGATGTATAACAAAGGCTTTGCCACCATCTCACCTCGGGGAGCACCATTTATGCGACCCACAAAATGTATCTTTAGGTGTCAACTAAGACCCCCCCACACCTATACTGACAACTAATTGAGCTTAAAACATGGTACAGTTCCATATCTTTCTATAATCATCTTTTCTTTCTTAAACAAAATAGCTAGTGGCAAAAACTGAACACATGCTAAAAACTTAAATGACTAGATTACCAGAAGCTATTGATCTGGGAGAAGGCAATCCAATTGCTAATTAAAAATAGACAAAATTCTTTGAAACCCTTGAGGTAGCTTTCTTACAGTGAGCTCCTACTGTGGCAGACACTGCTAGCCACCCATACAACATCTATCCTTCTCTTTTTTTCTTTGTAATAGAACACCTGTATTTTTGAGGGAGGCAAAATGCCTGGAGAAAATTATCTTTTCCACACCCCTGGAAGATAGAGATGGCCAATAAGATATTAATGGAAGTCCTTAGGTTGGATTTCTAGAATGGAATTTAAGAGAGAGCTTATTCAACTGACAGGTACTCTTTTGACCTTCTACCCTTTATCCTTTTTCCTTCCATCTGACAGACATGATGGCTGGAGCTACAGCAGCCATCTTGAGCCCATGAAGGAAGGAACCAAGAGGATCTCAATTACTCAACATCCTTAACACAGTAAGGTAATGTCAGCACCTCTACCTCCAGTGTTCAGGTTAAAAAAATAAGCCCTTGGGGCGCCTGGGTGGCTCAGTGGGTTAAGCCGCTGCCTTTAGCTCAGGTCATGATCTCAGGGTCCTGGGATCGAGTCCCACGTCAGGCTCTCTGCTCAGCAGGGAGCCTGCTTCCCTCTCTCTCTCTCTGCCTGCCTCTCCATCTACTTGTGATTTCTCTCTGTCAAATAAATAAATAAAATCTTTAAAAAAAAAAATAAACCCTTCAGAGTTTAAAATCATGCAGTGATGGTGGAGGGGTCTGCAGTCTCAGCCAGAGGCAATTCCTGAGGAGGTAGACTTAGGATCCTGAAAAGATCCTCCAGATCTAGAATACTTCTATTCTAATAAATAAGACCATTTATTAGAAATAAATGATGCTGATGACAATAATGATGATGGCATTAACCCTTATGAAACACACTGTAGGTGGCAGGCACAGAGGCCCAGAGAGGTTAGCTAATTTACCTAAGGTCTCACAGCTAATCAATGATGAAGCTGGGCTTTAAATCCAGGCCATCTGGCTCCAGGGTACATGCATTTAACTACAAGACAACAATACCAAACATAATAAACTAACAGTGCACAAACCAATCCGCACATACATGCTAATCTTAAAGAAGCTTTGTCAATTCATTAATGAAAATTCTTACTGTATGTATCCCTAAATTGCTTCTCTATTTGAGAAATTATTCCCTGCAGGAACGGAGATTCTTGTAGCTCTGACAAAACATCTGACTGGTTTCATAGTTGCTTTATATGTCACCATAAATACCACTTAGATCGTTACCATAGTGTCCTAATAGAAATCCCTCTTCACCACCACCCACCAGATTAGTCTCCCAAAAGTGGAGATTTGATCACATCACACCCTTCAACAAAGTCTTCAGTGGACCTCTTGTTACCTGAATAAAGTCTAAACTCTTTAATCCTTACCTGCTTCTGGCTCCTTTCCAACCCTCCCACCTCTCCCCTCCACACTCCAAACCCTCCAGCCAAACGGAGTCACCTGGGATCTCCCAGCCTGCACTCAACATATACTGTCTGGTCCACCTGGATGCACATCCTCTGTCACCCTCCCCCCAGCCCCATATGTCCCCACCAGACCAAATCCTCAAGACCCAAGTCAAAGCCTTGCATGCCACACTAATGGCTCCTTCTGGATAGGGACTGAGCTGTCATAGTTCTGGTCGAGAAGGAAAAGCAATGGGTTGCAGGATCTCCTGTAAAGATAGTAAATGTTGCCCAGC
This sequence comes from Mustela nigripes, assembly GCF_022355385.1. NCBI lineage: Eukaryota > Metazoa > Chordata > Mammalia > Carnivora > Mustelidae > Mustela > Mustela nigripes. The sequence continues at coordinate 38,634,823 of NC_081574.1, read as the reverse complement.
GCTGCAACAGCCCCCACTTAGATCAGAGCCAAGGACTGGAGTCCCTCTCCCGCAACGCTCACCCTCCTCAGCCCTCTCCCTAGTGGGTTCTCCCTTCCCTCCATATTTTATCGGATCAAAATCAACACCATGAACAGTCCTCATGCTAAAAATAGTTCCTAAAAGGAAACTTATAACCCTAAAGATGTGTAGAAAGGGGCAGGAGAAAGTGGCGGAAGAGCTCTGACCAGTGCCAAGGGGTCCGGCCAACATGATGCTGCCACCCTTCTGATCTCCTGACCAAAATCATCCAAGTCAGGGACATCCAGAAGTGGCTTGTTACATCATAAGAAGGGGCTAACTTCTCCTAAGTCCCTCAGGTAACAAGGATTGATTACTATTGGCAGCATAGTATCTTGCCCAGAAAACAAAGTTCAGCCAAATACAAGGAATCCTCTCATGGCCGGCAAAGCTCACTGGCTGACACAAAGTTGCCAGATTCATTTACTCAAAAACATACGCTAAACCAAGCCATGCACCATACCCAGACCTAAAGCTACTCAGTATGGTTAATGTTCATGCTCCTCAAGGAAAGCCATACCTCATAGTGTTCTCTAGGCAACTGCTCATTCCCAGGACGATGCTGGTGATACTGGCTTTTCTCCCCTCACCTCACAGGCAGCTGTCAGAGGCCTCAGGGGCCGTGTGTGTCATCCGGCTCTTTCCCCACAGCCATCCGCTCCCACGGGCAGCACCGATGTCTGACTTGCTCTTCCAGCCTCCAGTACGGCTAACACACCACACTGCCTATAGAAGATTTCTTTTTATGAGTTTTTTTTTAAATTTTTTTTATTTTTTATAAACATATAATATATTTTTATCCCCAGGGGTACAGGTCTGTGAATCGCCAGGTTTACACACTTCACAGCACTCACCAAAGCACATACCCTCCCCAATGTCCATAACCCCACCCCCTTCTCCCAACGCCCCCCCCAGCAACCCTCAGTTTCTTTTGTGAGATTAAGAGTCACTTATGGTTTGTCTCCCTCCCAATCCCATTTTGTTTCATTTATTCAGGAAGGAAAGGATAAGAATCCCCCAAATTAGGCACATTTAGTGGTTAATCGACCAACGGTTTGGTCATTCTCACACTCTTGCCCCCTCTGCTCCTCTGCCTCCACCTCCCTGACCCCTGGAAAAACAAGGCAATGAAGGAATGTGCTGCCAAAGAAAAGATGAGAAAAGCAACAGGGCATCTGAGTCACACAGCCTTCTGGACCCTGTTAGACTGGGGGTTAGACGAATTCTTCCAAAACAGCACCAAAACTCTCGTTTTAATTTAAAAATAGATTTCTAATCTCTCCCCCAGTCACACGCGGCCCTTGCAAACGCAGCCACAGCATGGAAGAGAGTTGTTTATACCCTTTTCTTTGTCTGTCAGTGACCCACCAACCCCTCCCCAATTTAACACTTCATTCCTTTAAATTAGGGAAAATTCTATTTACAGCTCTAAAAGGATTTCACAAAAGGGCAGAGTCATTGTCTGTGTGCCTCGAGCCTGGCTCAGTCCGTTATCTACGTTTCAGGCAACAGAATTTCCTCAACATCCTCAAAGGAAGCGTTACTTCCTAAAAGGAAAACCACCACAGTGGAGACGGAGGGTCACCTCCGGGAGCACTCAGGCCACCACACGGGCAATCAAGAATGTGACAAACACGAGCTCTAAAACCAGACCCTGGAGGACACTGAATCAGGTTGAAAGGGGAGGTGCTTCCTAGACTGAAGTCCACGAAACGTCCAGAAAAGCCTCTTTCCTGTCTCCGGCCACAAAGGACGAGAAGAATCATTTTAACGGGGAAAGAGTAAATAAATAGCAGTAATAAAGGTCTACGTGGCACACCCTGGGTGCCTCCGGAGATCAGGGTCCCCCCAGGACGTGACTCCAAGCTCGGGCCTCATGCTCGGGCCCTCACTTCCCTTATTAGAGCAAAATCAACACAACAGAAGAGTCCTGGAGCTACGAATACTTCACAAAGGGGGAACTGTAACCCTAAGGCTGTGTAGAAGGGCAGGAGGGAGGCCCAGGGGCCCAGCAGTCCTGCCAACCTGGGGCTACTGCCCTTCTGCTCTAGTGACCAAAACCATCGAAGTCGGAGAGATCCCGAGGGGAGCTCAAGAACAAAGTGAGCTTAAACAGGATTTGAGAACACCAGCCCAGCCGATGGAAATACTGGCCCTAAAGCCAGGAAACTCTTGGTTGGCTGACAAATGGAGCAGTTCCGTGTCCAAGAGCACTGTACAATTAAGCATGACCAATGACATCGTTTAAATCCCCATTAATAGCTGCTCCGTGAACTAAGGGCCTGGATAACACCTCCGTCGCCAGCCTGTTTACCAATTACTTCCTTTACAGCTGCACGATTTGCGATAAGGACACTCGTGTGGGATCGGTCAGCCGCGGGAGGAATGATACGTCTGGCAGCACCACATCCAAGTAGCGCGGAATCAGACAGAGACTGTTTGCATTTAAAGAGTCATTGCGTGAGATGGGCCGCGGAGGGGCACTTTAGCTTGGTTCTGAGGTCAAGGTAACTGATCCCATTACCCTGTTTTATTTCTTATGTTCTAACGGCAGAATAGTGCAGTGTTTCTTCCGTGCCAAGGAACACATACAGCGCATGCATCGAAGTTATGAAGCATCCTGGTAATTCAGCCCTCATCCCCACAAGGGTAGGGGGTGCAGCCACCACAAGGAAATCCCAACAAGGGGGCATATTTTCATCTCCAGTCGTCAGGCTCTTTGAATCTGATCTGCTGATGAATGACTAGTGCAGATTTTAGGGGCTCCTCCTGAAGATCGATCGTGGCCTACCATGGTTAAGGCATTCCCAGGAATGAGGATGGGTTTCCTTTACAAGTCAACCGAGAGAGACAAACCCAACTCCCTCCTAGTCGTCACCTACAAAACACAGTACCCAGTGTCAGTGGCGAGTTAGGAAGGTCACATCCACAAGGGGTGCACGAACCGTTATGTTAAAGGTACTCAGCTTCATTCGAACCAAAGACTTGCACGGCACCCAGAGAAAGGTGGCCATATGAAAGCCAAAAGGTGAGAAAGACTTCTTCCTCTTTACCTCTCCAGCCTTTTTCCAGTTCTACTGACTACCCCGTTCACTCCCTATGAGTTTTAAACCAAGAAAGCACAGAAGTTCGGGAGGAAAGGGCATAGCCCTCAGCATTGCATGGATGGATGGGAAGTGCCCCCTAATCCTGGAGAGGTCTCATGCCCACAGATCCCTTTGGTGATGTCCCAAAATAGGACACCCCCTATCTGTTCCAGTTCTGTCTCTTAGACGTATGTGGACTGGGCCATGGTACTTTATCATGCATTGGACGAACATTTCCCACATGTATTGGGCCAGGCGCCATGCTGGACACCAGGAGCAGAGAGACAAACAAGAAAGCAAGGTCCTGCCCTTAAGGCTTTACATCCTAGTTGGGGGGAGGGGAGACAACGAGCAAGTGAACAAATTAACAGACACTTTCAATGACTATAGCGCTAAGAAGGAAATAAATAGGGCACAATGTTTCCGTCTAGCTGGTGGCAGGTGAGGGGGGCTGTTTTGGAGGGTCTGGTCGAGGAAGGTCTGCCTGAAGAGGTTCAATTTAAACTAATGAGAATAAAGTGGTTCCGGTAGAGGGAAGAGCAATTGCTCCTGGGGCAAAGAAGCACTTGTTAAGTTCAAGAGCCTAGAAGACAGCCAGGATGGCTGGAAGCTTTAACGCTCTGCTTCTCAGCTTGGCAAACGGTGGAAGCCCGGGAGAGGCTGAGGAGACACAGATGGTTGCGTCTGCTGCCAGACCCTAGGAGGACTGTCCCCATGCAGCCCGGGCATGCAGAGGTCGCCAGGCTCCCCAGATGTTTCTGAAGCACAGCCCAGTTGAGACCCACACAAGATAAGGCTGCAGAAAAGGCTCAGGACAGAGTCCCGGGCACGTGGGGATTAGGGTCTCCCTCTTGTAAAGGTCACTTCAGAACTTCTGTTCCAAACACAAGTGGAGGCCAGGTTGGAGGGCATGTCCACGGTAGGTGCAAACGACTAATTACTTTTTATTTTCACTTCACAGCCTGAAAGGAGGCAAGATGGTGTGTGTGAACTACTACTCCCTGGAGGCTTGGCTATTCCTCCTGAAGGAATACTTCTAGGAAAACATGGCAACTAAATTGGCTTCAGACATATCCCTTTTCACACTGTCTGCAACTTCTGAAATAAAGTGTCAAAAAATACCAAAAACGAAGGCATAAATCAATTATCTCTGCCCTCCCATAAAATGCAAAATTAAAAATTAACACAGCATGTATGGGAAGTGAACAGGGTCTGGGGTCCATATGTCGAGAAACAATGAGCAGCCGAGAGTCAGCTGGACAAGCTTGCTGCTGTCGTCTGGCTTATTTTATGACACGTTTCATAAGGTGGTAAAATCATCTCTAAAAGGATGGTTCCCATAGAAGAGGTAGATCATCATTAGGATTGCGTGCTTGGTGACAGGAAGCACACCAAAGTCACAATAGTGGTATCCTCCAGGTAGGGCAGAAGGAGAACAAAGAACACCTTTATCAGAAGTATTTTACGGCTTTCATTTCAAAAAAATCCGAGGCACACACAGCACAACGTTATAAATATTCATTAATGCCAGGGAGTGGTCTGTGAGTGCTTGAGGTATTACTGTCTACTTTTCTGTACAAAAAAGAAAAGAGACCATGTTGAAACAGTAAAACTTCTTCATTTAACACTTCTTGTATAATGTGTTAAATTGGGCTGAAACCCTGTAATTATTCCTCACTTACTGTTTGCCAGTTTTGGAGACGATGCTCCTGAATTCATCACCCACATTTGTGCTCCTGTTATATTAACAATCGAGAGCTGTGAAACACGAGGTAGAATGTCTACTTCACACTCTCTCCTTCCCTTCAACTGAACCGCCCCTTAAAGCTCCTGACATTTCTCCCCAAAGTCCTGCAGCAAGAAGGATTAATTAGGGAGCCTGGGTGGCTCAGTGGGTTAAGCCGCTGCCTTCGGCTCAGGTCATGATCTCAGGGTCCTGGGATCGAGTCCCGCAAGGGGCTCTCTGCTCAGCAGGGAGCCTGCTTCTCTCTCTCTCTCGCTGCCTCTCCATCTACTTGTGATCTCTTTCAAAAAAATAAAATCTTAAAAAAAAAAAAAAGAAGGATTAATTAGATGCCCCCCCCATTCTCCAAGGGGAACTGACTTTGTGGTTCACCACGCCACCAGAACCCTGCTGCTATCTTACAGGTTTTCGGTCAATCTTTACACAATCTTTTTTTTTTTCTTAATTTATACTTTTAATATAAATATATTTCAGAGGGCAATTTACCTTGAGGCTCTTATGTGTCTTTAAAGGATAATTCATAGTTCTTGTGCCAAGTCGGGCCCAATATAAAGTAAGTAATCATCAAAAGTGATAGTTGAGCAGTGCTGGGGGGAGAAAAGACAGAAGCTGAAAAGTTTTAAAACTGCTATTTTCATCCTGAAATGTTTATCAATCAATTTTACAGCGGCAGCAAACATTTCCCTCCTGCAGGAAGATGGGGCGGGGAGGAAGCAGAAAAAGACACAAAGGAAGAGATTCTAACAAGTTCAACAATAAATTTTAAGAGGACTCTGCTCAGTGATGAAATATAGTAGATCAAGTCCTGTGTGCCGAATGGCAGGAAATAACGTATTCCAACACTGCGGTGTCTATTTAAAGGGACAGCACAAATAAATCTATATATGGAAGTTTTTATGAGACAAACTCCCAATCAACGTTACTACACTTAAAAATTAGCATTTTTCAGAAGCTTAAGTGCCCAATGTATCTCCGGCAATTAAGAAGGAAGAACACAGAGATGACTGGGGGCTCAGTGGGTTAAGCCTCTGCCTTTGGCTCAGGTCATGATCCCAGGGTCCTGGGATCCAGCCCTGCATCGGGCTCCTGGCTCGGCGAGGAGTCTGCTTCTCCCTCTTCCTCTGTACCTCCTCTCTGCTTGTTTTCTCTCTCCAATAAATAAATAAGGAATCTTTTTAAAAAAGAAGAAAAGTACTGAGTGTCCCCTAATTTACTTCCCTTCAGAGCTGACATGTGCCCTGTTCCAGGCGGCCACTTCCTGCCTCTTTGCTGTGATGTCCCACACTCTGCACTACTATGAAAGGATAAACGGACAGCATGTGGCATCTTTGATGTGCCCCGCACTGGTGGGCCGGCCACTTTCAAATATTACTTCATTGACTCTTCCCAAGAGCCCCGAAGATGGTATCAGCTCTACTTTACCAGTGGGGATGCTCTGTGCCCAGATCACAGAGATGATTCAGTGGTGAAGCCAGGTTAGAATCGGAGCTATTCAACCTCGAAACTCTCGCTCCTTCCTTTATACTCCAGCCGGCTTCACAGGACGGGAAAGAGGACGGATGCGCCAAGAAGATTCCAGCTGCCGGTGCCAGGGGACCAAGGAAAGGGTATGATGGCACTTTGTCAATTCATACTGCCTACCTCTATCACTCAACAAGCTGTTCCTGAAAAGTCTTTCCTCCTGTTCTCGGAGGGCCCAAATGGCCCTGAAGTGCTTCTACCAAACTACCAAACTGAGCATATCCTCGAGACATGCCCACAAAGCCCTCCCTCAGGTGACATTGAGGGCAAGGTCAGAAAACAGGGCCAGGGCTGGGTTAAAGGATATGTTGCCCTATATTCTGGTTAAATGCCAATGAGACAGGGATATCTCTTCAGGAAAGACGTTAACCCTTCTTTAGATCTTAGGAAGAGAACTTAAACCAAGTCTCTGCACTCCAACCACTGCCATCAAAACACAGTAGCACCACCCACTGCATTTTTTAAAATTACCTTCCTGGCCAAAATAGTACCAAGAAAGAAACAAATTGCACAAATGGACAATTTCCATTACGTCACTAAAGATGGGGGACATCTCACTGAGATCCCGAAATGCACAAGTAGAAGCACAGGTGGCATATTCAAACTGGTGCAGAGGGCAGAGCTCGACAGGGAGCACCCCAGTTGTGGCTGTGAACAATGAACCCAATAACCATAACTGCCTTCCACACAAGCTACAGAGGTGGACTCTGTCCATGCAGAACATTCAAACACACCATCATGAAGAACCACCGTCATGATCTTCCCCTGCCAACAAAAACTATATTCAAGAAACAGCCTAGAATGTTCTCTCTTCCTCTTGTCTCCCAATGCCCTATCCCATCACTCTCAGGAAAGCTCACCTGGTTGGTCCCCATCGACTCTAATAGCTCCCTGATCCTGAATTCTCCGATTCTCCTTTATCACTAAGTTCCCACAAACAGTGCTGGTTTGTGAGATCCTAAGCCATTCCACAAGGAAGTGCCTCTGGACTCTGTCAAAAGTACACAGAGCCATTGGACGATTCCTGCTTTCAAGAAGGGGAACCATGCTGAATAGAAAGGGAGAATGAGCCACATAATGAGCCCAAAGAGATTTGGGGAGCACAAAACAGAGAGTGGCAGGGAGGGAAATTCATGAAAGGCTGCAGGTAAGAGGTAGCGGCATTTCAATGGGCTTTAGATGCTGAGTTGGATTTCCCTCAAAGAAAATTTTGTGAAGAGGGATGAAGATTTAGTAGATATATAAGCTGAATTGCTGCCCCCACAAAAAAGATATGTGGAAGCCCTAACCACCAGTACCTCAGAATGTGACCTTATTTGGCGAGAGTGTTGTCGCAGTTGTAATGAAATAAGATGAGGTCAACCTGGAGCAGGGTGGGCCCTTAGTTCAACAGAACTGGCCTTCAAAGAAGACAACCCTGTGAAGATAGGGACACACGGGAGAACGCCTGGTGACAATCGTCTGAGAGTGGAGAGACACAACCACAAGCCAAGGAGCACCAAGGGGCGCTGGCAAAACACCAGAATCTCTGAAGAGGCGAGGGAGGAAGCTCCCCTCCAGGTTCCAGAGGGAGCGTGGTCTGGCCCACACCTCGATTTTGACCTTCAGCCTTCCAACCAAGACAAAACAGTTCTGTTTTTAAGCCACCCAGTGTGTGGGACTCTGTTGTGACACCCCTAAGAAACTAATACAGTAGGCGACTGGAAGAAAGAGGAAAAAACAAGATGTGGTGAAAGGCAACCACTGAAGATATTTTTTTTAAATCTTCCTGTAACTTGCAGAAGACCTACGCCCTACTTTCCTCTGATGAGAATGACTCCACCTCGACACCCTCCCCTCTACCTCCACAGGGCTCTCTGTCTTCACCTCCCTTCCTTTTAGCTTGTCTTTAAATAAAGGAGCTGTTTCTCCTTTCGAAGGCTAGATCTGCCACCTTGCTTTAATTACTTTAATCCAAGGACTTCCCATTCATTGATTCTATATTTTACTCCAGTTTTTTCCCACTTTGACCAACTGCTGGGTAAACCACAGATTTCCTGCAATCCCACCCCCGCCCCACTCCCCGCTCCCCTGCTGACCTCTCATCTGTTCTACTTTAAAGAAGCCTAGGGTAGGGGCACCTGGGTGGCTCCGTTGGTCGTCTGACTTTTGCTTTCAGTTCAGGTCAGGACCTTAGTGTCCTGAGATCAAACCCTACGTTGGGCTCTGTACTCAGTGGGGAGCCTGCTTCTCTCTCCGTCTCCCTCTGCCCTTCCTTCTCCCTTGGTGCTCTCTCTCCAATAAATAAATATTTTAAAAAATAAAAATAAAAATAACAGCAGCATAGGGTAGACTCCTCTGCTTTCTCATCACCCATTCACAACTCTTCATTCAGATGACCTCTCTGAACCTGACTATGGAAACTATTATGGAAGGGTGCTAATTAGTCTGCCTGGTCACGGAGTCCTACAGATACTATCATGGTCACTCTCCACAAATTCTTTGCATTGCTTCACACTAGTGCCCACTTTCTCCCTGCATGAAATGCCCTCCTCTTCTGGCTCCAGGAAGAACACATTCCTCTAGTTCTCCACTCGCCTCCCTGACTCTCCTTTTCTGTGTCCTGCCTGGGTCAAGACCCTCTCAGAGCCCCTTTCATACCTAGGAAAGTAGCACTGTACTTCGCACTGACCCCTGTTACAGCAGTTCTTAGTATTTGCCCTAGGGTTATCTTCAATCAGTCACAGCTTACCTCTGAAGACCATTACTCTGTTCCACATGTAGGGTAAGGGCCTTACTGTGGTATAGTCCTAATTCCTCACTCCCTTTACTTGTGCTGTTGTTTTCATACATATGAAAAAGTAGGTTATGGACTCCAGGGTGGCTCAGTCGGTTAAGCATCTGACTCTGGATTTCAGGTCAGGTCATGATCTCAGGGGTGTGGGATCGAGCCCCACATTGGGCTCTGCGCTCAGTGGGAAATCGGCTTCATACTCTGTACTTCCCTCTCCTTCTGCCCCTAGCCCTCCCTTATGCTTTTGCATGCTCTCCCTCCCAAATAAATAGATAAATCTTTTTAAAAAATTAAAACTCGGTCAGAAATATACAACAGAGTATGGCTATTTTGCTTTGGACAATGTTCTTTTAGAGTCAAAAATAAGAAAAATTGAATTTTACTTTACCTTTATTTATTTCATATAAAGTGTTCTTCATTTCTCTGTATAGATCCAAAAATTCTATCTGGTATCAGAATCCCACTGCCTAAAGACCTTTCTTTCTTTCTTTCTTTCTTTTTTTTTTAAGATTATTTATTTATTTATTTGACAGACAAAGACCACAAGTAGGCAGAGAAGCAGGCAGAGAGAGAGGAGGAAGCAGGCTCCCTGATGAGCAGAGAGCCCGATGCGGGGCTCGATCCCAGAACCCTGAGATCATGACCTGAGCTGAAGGCAGAGGCTTTAACCAAACTGAGCCACCCAGGCGCCCCTAAAGACCTTTCTTTAACATTTCTTGCAGAGTTGGTATGCTAGCAATGAATTTCCAGTTTTTGTTTGAGGAAATCTCTCATTCTCTTTCATTTTCAAAATAGATTTTCACCAGGCATGGAATTCTGGGTTGACAGCTCTTTGCTTTTAGCACTTTAAAAATGTCACTTCATTATATTCTAATTTGCATAGTTTCTGAACAGGGGTCTGCTATAATTTTTATTTTTGTTCCTCTGTAATGTGTCATTTTTCCTCTGGCTGCCTTTAAGATCTTCTCCTTTTATTGGTTTTGGTTTTGTTTATAACTGTATGAATATTATTTGCCTCCATGTGTTTTGTTTTGGAGTATTTATCCTGCCTGGTATAATCTGAGCTTCTTGGGTCTGTGATTTGGTGTCGCTAACTTTGTGAACTTCTCAGCCATTATTTTTTCAAATATTTTTTGCCCTCCCCACTCTGGCTCTTACCTCTCCTTCTGGCATTCCAATAAAGTATTTGTTAGACTGTCCAATACCATCCCACAGCTCTCAGATGTTCTGTTCTCTGTTTTCTTCTCTTGTTGGTTTTACTTTTATCTTTTGCTTTTTCTTTTCTCCCTCTGTGTTTCAGTTTGGTTAATTTCTATGGCCCCATCTGATCTTGCCCATTTTCCATCTCTTCTATTAGAGCACTTAGCCTATTTAAACACAGTCATCCTAAACTCCCTGCCGGGGAGCCTGAGCGGCTCAGTTGGTTGAGTGTCCAACTCTTGGCTTAGGGTCAGCTCATGATCTCATGGGTCGGGAGATCAAGCCCCACGTAAGGCTTAGCACTGGGGTGGGAGGAGGGGACAGAATCTAGTTGAAGAGTCCTTCTCTCTGCCCCTTCCCACCCTGGCGCATGCTTTCCCTCTATCTCTCTCTCTCTCTCAAATAAATAAATCTAGAAATAAACTAACTAAATAAATAAACACCCTGCCAGATAGTTCCAACATCTATAACATATCCAGTCTGGTTCTAATGATTGCTTTGTCTCCTGGTTTTTGCATTTATAGGTTTTTGTTTTCTTGCTCTTCAGATGCTTCGTAATTTTTTATTGAAATTTGGACATCTTAGATAAGAGTAGAGACTGAGGTAAATATTTTCTTCACGCCTGGAAATGAATTACGCCTTTCCTTCTGCCAGGAATTTAGTGTAAGGGTTTGAACTAATCTAATCGGGAGCTGGGCTAGCTTCGAAGTCTGTTGTTGCTATGGCAATCCTCAGTGACCCACAGACTAGTGACACCCTGAGTTCGGGGTAAGGGTGAATGCCAGAGTCTATTTGTTTTCCAATGACTGCTGCACTCTTGGCCTTAAGTCTTTTCTTTTCGCCATGTCTCAGGGAAAGCCTGTCTCTTGCCAATCAGTTGCTACTGTGTGCTTGCTGGCCTGGTAGTAAAGCGTGTGAGGGAGAGGGTGACCTCTGTTGTTCTGATTAACCCACAGCGTTAGGCAGGTACTCTATCCCTGGATCTTAGGGAGGATGGCCTCCCTGGTGATCCTGCCCATCCTTAGGTAATCCTGCCCTCTCCCAAATTCCTAGTCCTGAATCCAGTTTGTCATTTTGCCCCTCCCCTCCCCGTTCAGATTTTTTTTTTTTTTTCCGTTTTCTTCCCCAGCTACAGAAAGATTTCACCAATGCCCAAAAGATGATGGTTTTATTGCCTCCATCACAAAGCAAAGCTTCTGTTCTACGGAGAAGGTACAAAAGAAAATTAGAGCAAAGTTTCTTGACCTTCCCAGAGGAGCTGCTTTTTCTCCCCCTGGCTCTGCCCTACAGAGAACAGTTTCTCAGCCTTTCCTGTGAGGGACTGGTCTCGCTCATGGAGAAAAATCTGCAAGCAGGTACAGATACCACCTCGAATTTGCAACCCCAAGGGCTTCACTCCCTTTCTCCAGGACACAGCAGCCAGCCTTCCTCATTCTCCAGGCACCCTGGACGAACTCTCCCAACCAGCCTCCAGCAGCGGCTCACACAGTGCCTTAGTGCCTCTGTCCCACGCCTCCCTGCTGACGCCTGCATCTCCCTACGTTCTGGGCTTGAGCCTTCAGCACTCTCTTTGGTTCAAGAGCAGCTGTTAACTTGCTCTTTGTCCAGCACTGTGAAGTCGAGAACAAAGTGCTTTCTGGCTTTTTCCAGCCTTCTGCATCTTCAGCTGGAAAATGCAACACCTCTTTGCATTTTCAACCTATTCCCTCCACCAAGAATGACCCCCCCCCACCCCTCGCCGTGTGTCTCTGCACCACGCCGATACTGGGATTTGTGTATAATTATCATCTTAAGAAAGAACTGCTTTTGACCGAGAAGAGGAACAGCAGGAGCTTTTACTGAGTCCCAAACACAGTGCTCGGTGCTTTTGCATTCTCTAATTGAAGCTGCATAACGTAAACAGCACGTATGTTATGAACCCAGTCTACGACATGAAGGAACGGAAGCTCAGTAACCTGCAGGTCACATGACTGATGAGTGGCAAAGCTGAGATTCCCAAGTCCAGCCATCCAAAGGCTGTTCCCACCTGACAGCACTGGCCCCGCTGTCTTGGGGCCCCGGGGGCAGGGGCGGGGGTTGACAGCCTGTGTGGAGATCGCACAGTGATTCTGCTCACAGTGGACACTGAGGCCTTGTAGAATCACACAGCACAGGCCACTTGACATAAACTCTTGTGACCATAAAGAGGGAGTGTCATAAGGCTTGGATGGGGGCTGGGAGACGCCTGCTGAAATGTCCGCCCTCTTTCCGGAAAGACTGTCACAGAAACACAGCCTGTCGTCCAGACCCTCGGGGTCCATTGTTGCTGCCAGGCCTCCAAACTTGTGCCTCGCAGGCAGCAGGGAGGGAGAGGACACCTGCTGAGTGGCCAGTGAAGGCCGGTGTACCACCGACCCGAGAGGAAGTCTGTGCAGGACTGAGCTTTCCTTTCCCCTCCTCACAGGGCACAACCAGGCTCAGGAAGTAGCTAATGAGCAACTTCCGTTTCCTCGGAGGAAGCCACAGCCTTATCTCATTTGGGACAGGTTCAAGGGAAAGTTACCGGGTGTGACAGAAGCCAGGGAGTGCAAATTTACTATGTCACTGCTTCCATGGCCTGTGTAACAATGGATTGTGACTTTCCTTCTCAAAAGTGCAGAAAACCTCTTCTAGGGGGTCACAGAGACATAGAACAATAGATTACTGACAATGTGGCAGCGCAATGACCTTTCAAGCCTCAAGGCTATGAGTTCACTGCCAGATCCCCAGACTCTGTGTATATAGTGTATGGGCTTTGACAAATGCAGTTAAGTCATCTAATCAGCACAGATTACAGGACCACAGTAAAAAACAGTTCCACTATTCCAAAAAGTCTCTCATGCCTCTTCTTTGTGCCATTTTGGGATTAGGGTAACATCAAACAGCTAGCATGCTCCGGGTCCCACAACCCATTCCCTACATTCCTGATCGGGACCAATCCCAGCTTGGTCATCCAGGAACCGTGAACCCATATTATATTCCTATAGGCTCTTTTTGTCAAGGCAAGAGACCACTTCTAATTTCTCACACTTTAACTCCAAAAGCGTTCCCTGATCTAGCCTTGAGCGTTGCTACGTGGCCGGCACCAAGTATCCCTGTGGCCAAGGAGCATGTAACAGGCCCTGCCCCGTTCAACCCTGCCACAGCCTGGAGTGTGATGGGCTAGGGCTCCGCAAACTCTCTCCCCGGAGATGGGGAGTTCAGTGCCGACGGTCCCCATTTTGGATGCCTGAAAGGTTCAAAACATAAAAGGCTTTCATTTCTCATCCATTTTCCTGTGTATGAAGTGGAAGCCAAAGACTGAAGCAGCAGCAAATTGGTACGCCCCCCATGCTGGGTGCACAGCTCCTGTGCTTCGGTCACTGGAAATGCATCTGTGTTTTCAAAATCATCTAATTGAACACATTCTCTTTTCTTGTTGCTTGCCATCAGTGCACTGTTTTTATTTTATATGAGCTGATAATTATCATATGCCATGTTTTCCCATCATGAACACTTAGTAATTTTCAGAAACACTGCTTTGATCATGTCACTTCCCTGCCCCCAAACACTTGACAGTTTGCCATTATTTACCTGATAGAGTCCAAGCCATTTAGCCATTCCTAAATTTGCCCACATTGTCTTCCATGATGCACCCGCACAGAGCTCTGCTCTGATTAAACAGGACTTATTTTTTCCAAACTACCCCTGCCTCTTCTGCAAGTGTCACCACCCCCACAAAACTCTCAGGCCAAGAATAGGCAGGAACTGCCTCCCTCACTAGGCTTTCTAAAACCCAAACTCTTCATCAGCCTATGCCACCTTGAGCTGTTATGGCTGTTGTCAGGTTTCCTCTCACCCTGCAAGATCTCCCAGGATCAGAAGGAGTCGAGCTTCTCCTGAGGAACTGTCTTTGCCTTATGGACACTGTGAACCGTGTAAGGAATTCCTGGCCTCTTACCTGCTGACTGCTAGAAAGCGGAAAGCTAAATTTGTCTCCTACTTCTAGCAAAATATACAGGACCTTATGGCATGTGTTTTGTATAGTAACTGAAACTTCAGCCCTCGCTCAAATCATAGGTCCCTACCTTTATTTCTTTCTTTGACTCATTTGTCTTTCTGACTCATATTTATTTTATCTTTCTCCGTGCATATTTGGTTTTGGAGGGAGGATGAGAATATGTGAAAGCGAGTGGAATGCATTCCTGACCGTGCCTGGCACAGACATCCTGCGTTCTCCATGATACAAAGTTGGCAAAAGGCAGTTAACACGCTGGTATTTGTCATCATATGAAGAAACATCTGGAAGGGAGCACAATTTCCTCAGGCTGCTGCTGCTGTTACAACCAACAAGGAATCCTAAGGCAGTTTAATCCTGTTGCAGTAAACACCACCAAAGTCCTGATCTGGCCAGAAGTCAAAATTTCTCCTTCGTTTACGGTATTTTCAGGAAAACTGCAAGAATATCTATACTTGCTAAAAATAGAACTACCCCACAACTGAGCAATTACACTACTAGGTATTTATCCAAAGGATACAACCATAATGATCTGCAGAGGCAGTTTATTGTGCATAGCAGCAATGTCCGCAATAGGCAAACCGTGGAAATAGCTGAGATGTCCATCAACAGATGAATGGATCAAGAAGATGTGGTATCTATCCACAATCCACAATGGAATACTACTCAGCCATCAAAAAGAATGAAATCTTGCCATTTGCAACAACATGCATGGGATAGTGGGTATTATGCTAAGCGAAATAAGTCAATTAGAGGAAGACAAATACCATATCACTTCACTCACATGTGAAATTTAAGAAACAAAACAGATGCACATGAGGGAAGGGAAGGAAAAATAAAATTAGATGTGATGTAATGAGCACTGGGTATTATATAAGATTGATGAATCATTAACCTCTACCTTGGAAACTAATACATTATATGTTAATCAATTGAATTTAAGTTTTAAAAATATAGAAAACATAAGTAAATAAATAAACAAATAAATAAAAGAGAGAGGGAGACAAATGATAACAGACTCTAAACTACAGAGAACAAACTGAGGGTTGCTGGAGGGGCGATGGGTGGGGGCATGGGGTCACTGGGTGATGGGCATTAAGGAGGGCACTTGCTGTGATGAGCATTGGGTGTTATATGCAACTGATGAATCACTAAATTCTACTCCTCAAGACTAATAATATACTATGTTAACTAAATTGAATTTAAATAAAGAGTTTTAAAGCAAAAAGAATATCCACACTTGCCAAAGCCATCTATAGGTTCAGTGCAACCCTATCAAAGTTCCAAGGGCATTTTTCCCTGAAACAGAAAAAAATATTCCTAAAAATTCATCCAGAGCCTGGAAAGACACCAAATAGCTAAAGCAAGCATAAGTAAGAAAAGCAAAGGCATCATACTTCCTAATTTCAAACTATGTTACAAAGCTACAGTAGTAATAGTAACAAAAGTACGGTATTGGCATAAAAATAAAGGCACAGATCAATGGAACAGAACAGAGAACTCAGAAATAACCCAAGCATAACAGTTAATGAATTTTTGTCAAGGGTGTCAAGAATACACAATGGGGAAAGACTCATCTCTTTAATAAATAGTGCTGGGGAAACTGGATATCCATATACAAAAGAATGAAATTAGACCCTTATCTAAACATAAAGATTAACTCAAAATGGGCTAGAGAATAAAACTTAATATCTAAACTATAAAACTTCTGAAATAAAGAAAACAATCCTATTCACAACAGTGTCAAAAACAATAAAATACTTAAGAATAAATTTAACCAAGGAGGCAAAAGATCTGTGTTCTGAAAACTACAAGAGTTTGACAAAAGAAACTGAAGAAGGCACAAATGGAAAGACCGCTCATGCTCATCGATATGAAGAATTAATTCCATCTGTAGATTCAATGCAATCCCTATCCAAATTCCAATAGCACTTTTCACAGAAATGGAAAAAATATCCTAAAATTTCCTGGTTTCAAACTGTATTACAAAACTATAGTGATCAAAACAGTTTTGGCATAAAATGGACCAATGGAAGAGTATAGAGAGCCTAGAATAAAAGCCACATACATACAGACAATTAATATTTATCAAAGGAGCCATGAATGTTCAGTAGAGAAAGGATAACCACATGAATGAAATTAGACTCCTATCTTACACCACTCACAAAAATTAATTTGAAATGGACAAAAGACTTAAATTTAAGACCTAAAACCATAAAACTCCTAGAAGAAAAAGGTGGGGTTTTTTAAAGATTTTATTTATTTATCAGAGAGAGAGAGAGCATGCACAAAGCAGGGGGAGCAGCAGGCAGAGGGAGAAGGAGAGGCAGGCTCCCTACTGAGCAAGGAGCTGGATGCAGGGCTGGATCCCAGGACCTTGGGATCATGACCTGAGCTGAAGGCAGACGCTTAACTGACTGAGCCACCAGGTATCCCAGAAGCAAAAAGCTTCTTGACTTTAGTCCTGGCAGAAATTCCCCAATATGACACCAAAAGCAAAGGCAACAAAAGCAAACCTAAACAAGTAGAATTATATCAAATTAAAAGGTTTCTGCACAACAAAGAAAACAATCAACAAAATGAAAAAGTTTGCAGAATGGGAGAAAATATCTGCAAACCATATATCTGATAAAAAGTTAATATCCAAAATAGATAAGGAATTCTTATAATAGCAAAAATATAAATAACCTGATTTAAAAATGGGTTTTATTCAGGTTTATTCAGAATAAACATTTTTCCAAACAACACACAAATGTTTAACAGGTACATGAAAAGATGCTCAATATCACTCATCATCAGGGAAATGCAAATAAAAACCAACAAGATATCACCTTATATCTGTTAAGATGTCCACTATGAAAAAACCAGAGAGAACAAATTTTGGTGAGGATGTAAAGAAAAGAAAACCTTTGTATGCTATTGGTGGAAATGTACACTGGTACAGCCATTATGAAAAGTAGAATGGAGGTTCCTCAAAAAATTAAAAAACCATATGATCCAGCAATCCCACATCTAGGTATATATCCAGAGAAAATGAGATCACCATCTCCAAAAGGTGTCTGCATTGCAGACTTATTCACAATGGATGAGTGGACCAAACAAATGTGGTATGTATTTTATATATTCATATATATATATAATATTGTATGTAAAAATATATTTATACATTATATATATATAAATACGTAAAATACACAGACATGGGAATATTATTCAGCCATAAAAAAGCAGAAATCCCACCATTTGCAGCAGCATGGATGAACCTGGAGGTCATTTTACTAAGTGAAATAAGCCAAACAGAGCTGTACAGCTGTAGCTGTAGCAAGCTTTTCATAATATATAGCTATATCAAATCAGCACATTGTACACTTTAAATGTATGACAATTTGGGGCACCTGGGTGGCTCAGTGGGTTAAGCCTCTGCCTTCGGCTCAGGTCATGGTCTCAGGGTCCTGGGATCAAGCCCCGCATCGGGCTCTCTGCTCAGTTCCTCCTCTCTCTCTGCCTGCCTCTCTGCCTACTTGTGATCTCTCTCTGTCAAATAAACAAAATCTTTAAAAAATTAAAAAATAAATGTATGGCAACTTTATCAACTATACCTCGGTAAAGCTGGGGTCAGTAAAAGAAAAACTACAAGACAATGAATGCCAAAGTTAAACACTCAAAATACCCACTGAAGATGGTAAGAGCAGGCCTCAGCAAAAATCTCTGTCTTGTTACCAAGTCTAGACCCTGTTCTTGCCTCTGGCTACACAGCTTCTTGTCTACAGTTAAAGCTGCTCATTCCACAAACGTTTGAGTCGTTTCTCTATGGGAGTGTGCCTGGCACTGCTAGCTGCCTACATTGTCTTCTTTCCTCTACCAGCAGAACCCCAGCTCAGCTCCACGCAGCCACGTAGCCTCCTTAGGAAACAAACAACTTCAATTCGCACACACTCTTGCAGCTAAGGGCATCCTGTTTCTGGCTAGGGAGATGTGAGCCGAAGCCTACTGGTTGAGGCCTTCCAGGAAAGTGCTCCTCTTCCTAAGAATGAGAAGCATACCATTCCCCTTTCTACTACCCAGAAGATGTAATGTAATGACAGGGCTCCAAGGGCCGTTCTGGAAGCCTGCGAGGGACAGAATAGGAGAACCGAAAGCCAGAGGACCGGGGACACAGAGGAGCCACCACACCAAGTCCTGGGCCATTGCTTCTGAATGAGGAAAAGGAACCCCCACATTTCAATCCAGACTTTTAGGTCTTCGGTTACACGGAGCCAAACTCAGTTCCCCAAGTGACGCAGGGAGGTGGTGTGCTTGATGACAGAAAGAGAGATAAATAAGACCTGATCCCAACCCTCAGATGGTGATAATCTATCAAGGGGAGATAAGAAGCTCAGAGGAACCATCATCATACCAGACAGAATGTGACAAGCACAGGAGCCATAGCTGGGGCGCTAAAGAGCGTTCAGAGTGGGGAGAAATGTCTTCTAGCTAAAAGCATTGAAATTGGGCCACGCCACACTAAAATATCACATTTATCTCATCTGCAGAGACACCGTTCAATCCAACAGAATAAATCTCTGCCGATGGGTCTGGATGCCTCTGAGCATCTGAGGAGTATTTCCAAGTGGTGGCTCCCCTTCCACAGACAGGGCTAAGGACTGTGGCTGTGCCCAGCGTGGGCACGGGAATGTGTCGCTCTGATGCTCCCTCTCCGCTCCCTCCCCTTCTCCCGTCCATCCACCCACTTTTTTTGAGAGTCCTAAATGCGTGTTTTCAGAGCCCAGAGGGAAAAACTTTCCTCCGTCCCTCTCTGGCTGACTCTGGTGCTGCTGGCTCACGTCCAGGAACACCCCAGCGGAGCAGCTCCTGATGGAAGGATCTGGGTCGCAGGTTTTACACCAGCGCAACAACAGTTGGATAAAGCAATCTGAGATTAAGGCCTGCACCGTGCAGAGGCCTGACGCTCTCGGAGCTCATCTCTTCAGGAGCTAGACAGCCAGGACTTCCCCAAAAACACACCGAGGGGTTGGCCACACTGTTTTCCAGATACCACATGGCCTGGGCCACAAAATAGGGGTCCTGAGGCACAGCAACCAAAATCTGCAGCCGGCCCTCTGACTCCCCGCTGGAACATGACCAGTGGAAATGCCCCTCAGTGGGTTCTAGATTCAAGGCTGGCGGCCGTGAACCACACGGGAGATGCCAGGGAGATGCTCCCTGGCAGTAGCATCCGTGAGTCCTCCATCTCCACGACCTGCACCCCCCACCAGACATGCTGGCCCGTCTCTCTCTCTTCTGCTCCAAGTCCCTGACTTACCTGTAATTCCAAAGGGGAATTACAACCCCACCTTTCATCCTCACACTGTGCTCTAGTCAGACCAGAAGCGGCTCTGTACTTCTTACACACCCCCACGACTCTACCACTTCGTGTTCACACACTATTTTTTTTTAAGGGTTTTTTTTGGACAGAGATCACAAGTAGGCAGAGAGAGAGAGAGAGGGGAGGAAGCAGACTCCCCGTCAAGCAGAGAGCCCAATGCGGCACTCAATCCCAGGACCCTGAGATCATGACCCAAGCCCAAGGCAGAGGCTTTAACCCACTGAGCCACCCAGGCGCCCCATTCACACATTATTTTTAAAAGCACCACAGCCCGCTGGGAATGGGCCACAAGTTCACCAGGCCAGGCCTGACACAGGGCAATGTGAGAGGCATAAATCCCACCTCACCCTGGAAGCTGACGACTGTTGCTGGCTCTCACAGCCATCTTCCTCAGTCTGCACCTTTCTCTGGAGGCCCCTGGGGCTTCCTTGTAAACAACACCCTGGAGACCATAACCCTGGTCCTCCAGATGCTCTGAGTTCACCAGCCCTCTGCTTCTGCCTCCCCAACGCCACATACACTAAAGGGTTCTAATCCAAAAACTAGGGAAAGCACCGTTTTCACTCTGCAATCAGTAACCACGAAAATATTTTCTCTTAAACACACAGGCCATAACAAGTCAACAAAATTCTGTTTATCACCCAATAGGTTAAATTTGAAAAGAACAATGTCTTCTTACTGCATCACATAGTCAAAAAATATCATGCATTACACTGAAAACACATTTATATCTAATGAGCTGGACTACATATGCAAATTAAGATATGCTAATTGGCTTTAGTTGTTTCTTTTACATAAAGTCAGTATTTTTATGGATCATTAAATGTATCCCTTAGCATATTAATTTCAAAAGAAAAATTAATAGCTATAAAAATAAATTCCCTGGCACAACCAATATAGAGATTTAAAACTAAAACTGTTGCTGTGATAGAGTAGCTCTTCAGGCTGGCTCCCAACACACAGTAAGTCTTCAAGAAAAAATAAAGTTTGTACCAAATTCTTCTCTGTGTATGATTTAAAGCTGGTGACCAAGTCTGGTTTAAGTGCTTACCTTGGAATCCTTACATTTCAAATGGTTTTGGGTAAATATCTATTTATCTCTTTTTTTATAATCAGATGAGGAAAAGAACACAAAAGCCAAGAAGGCAGCAAAACGAACCAGGCCTCAAAGCCCGTTGGCTGCTCTCTCCCAGGAACGGACACAGCAGTGTGTGGGGCACAGAGAGAACAGCAAGCGTTCTTAGAGAAAGGGATGAATGAATGAGCTATTTGCAGTGACTCATGAGGCTTTTAGCTAATTAAATTTCTTAAACACTACTATGTACCAAGGACCCTAAAATGGAGGTGGTCTCCTCAACTCACAGATAAGAAAACTGAGGCCCAGCAAGCTCAAGTGATATGCCCAAGGTCGAGCTATAAGGGAGGGAGCCAAGATGCAAAAGCGGGTGTGGCCTAAAAACACCATCTGCAGGTCATTGCCCTCTCCCCGTCACTCCCAGGGGCAGTTACTGGGGCAATGTGCAGACATGAGTGTGGGGCCACCGGGTACAGCCTGGCCAACCTTCCCACAGGAGGCTGCTCAGCTCTTAGAATTCAGTGCAGCCCAGAGACATGGTGGGACACCGCCTTGCACACCCTGATTAAAGCAGCGAGGGCAGAGCCCTCGAGTCCACAGAGCTGGCCATGATTGGAGCCCCAGTTCTTCCGCAGTGGGAAACATGATCCCAGGGACCAGCGTATTTTCCCAAATAGCAAGATCTGTGACACAGGGACCCAAGTAATCCTCAGAATGCTGCTGGGGAAACCAGGACAAGAGTGGGTGCGTTCATTGCAACCCATCTTTCCAGAGCAATTAGACTATAGATTTCACTGGCTGTCACCACCTGCCACAAATCTGTGCTCTGGGGACAAAGGATAGAGAGGCAGTTCCAATGTCTGTCTCAAGAGTCTCCCTTTTCAAGGTCTCCATCTGAGACCAAGCCTCTTTTATGCCCATGGGCTACATATTAGCTGAAGACTCTTCACCTCTTTAAAGACAGTTTTCTGGACTCTGACCTGAAGGCCCAACAGGTGGCTATCAAAATTTAAGACCAATTCTTATTTCCCTTATTTTCATGTTCTTATATTTGGGAGGACTTTAGCATAAGCCTATAAAACTGAAAACAACATCATACGAGTATGTGTTTTATATTTTCAACACACTAATGAAAGACAAGTTTGCCAATGACAAAAAACCCCAACCGTTAGCACTCTATATTAGCTATATGGTATGTCACAGCATTTTCATGCTAACCAACTACGAGCTAAAATTCTGGGAAAGAATACATGTTTATCTCAAACCTCAAAGGCAGGTGACTTTGTTGGTTCTCAGATTAGCAAGAGTAAAAAAAAAATAATAAAATGGAATTTATAAAAACCAACCACCAACAAGTAGATGCTGCTCGGATACATGAGAGACTGAACACAGGGCAGGAAGTCAGTCATGCTTCAAGGGTACAGAGGTTATGACTATTAGCTCCTCCCACACTATGTGACATTCTTTTTGTAGAAAGTGCCTCTTTTGATAAGCTCATAATTAAGCTTAATGATGTACCTTCACCATTTAATGATACTCCACATGAGAAAATTCTATAAACACTTTGGGAAATTCAAGTGGCTATATTATGATCTATAAACAGTCTTGGTCCCAAATTCTAATGAAAATAAAGACAGTTGGTTTGAAATAGAGCTCTGACCTATATAATTCCACTCTTAACCAAAGTGTCTCTCTTTGAAGGGTAAGAGGCTTTTTTCTATCCATAGAAGTACTAACATACTAACATTTATTTTAGGGAATGGGCTTTAAATATCCCATTTCTAAAACCCTACGATGTTCTGGCTTTGGGGTATATTTGTGCCTAAATTCCCCCCACAACGTGGACATTCTGCGTGAAGCCTCCCTGGGGCTTCCCCATTTCCAGTGACCTGAGCAAGTCTGACTCGGGGAGCGAAGACCATCCAGCAGCAGCTTGTACTCATTTCCTGGGGCTGCTGCGACAAATCACCACCACCTTTGTGGCTTGAAACAACACAAATTGACTCTCTTACTGTTCTATTGGTCAGAAGTCCAAAACAGGTCTCACGGGGCTGAAGCAATGTGTCAGCTGGGCTGCATTCCTTCTGGAACACAGGGAAGAATCCATTTCTCTCCCTTTTCCATTTCCAGAAGCCACCTTCTTTCTTTGGCCAGTGGCTCCTTCTTCCATCTTCAAAGCCAGCAAGAGCTGCTTGAGTGTTTCTCCCACTGCACCAGTCGGGTTCTGTTTTCCTTATCATATCTCCTTCTCTGACTCTTTAAGACTAGTGATTACATGGGCCCCGCCCAGATAATCCAGAGCGATCTCCCGATCTCAAGGTCCTTAATCCTGATCACATCTGCAAAACTCATTTTGCAGGGAAGTACGCACAGATTCCAGAATGTGACCACCTTTTGGAAGCTGTTATTCTGCCTACCGCGACAGCCTCAAACAATAAATACGACTGAGAATATGCAATGAAGGTGTAGGGAGTTCAAAACAAGGCACAGATATAAACTATCCTGCTCAGGTGTCCCAGGTTCCACAGCCTTGCGGGCTACTGTATGTGTGTCATGCCCGTGTCACGACCTTTCAGGGAGGTCCGAAGGCTGGCAAGGGCCAGGGGTGAATGAAGGGGGGAGGGTGCCCCACATACCCTTTTTCAGATCTCCAGGCTTACCCTCTGTAAGCCGGGAGCATTAGCCACAGCCTGTCTCCGACCTCTGGGGCTTCCTTATGGTCATCTGACACATAAACTCCAACCTTGCTTTTGCCCATCCCTCCATCAACTCACGACTGCTGCTGTTTAATTTGACCCTGATTTCATTCTTACCCAATAAGCACCTCAGATCCAGATCAAGCCGAGTTTTCCTTGGACAGTCTGAGTTACTGTCCATTTTCAAAAGGGAGGAGAACTCCGAGGTGCTAATGCTTCCGGCCCGCATCTCGCCAGGGCAGCAAACCCTCCACACCAGTTAGAGCTCCGGGTGTGTTCTCCCAAGCACAGCTATCAGAATCCTTGCCTGTTGGCTGCCCAAAAAACAAGAGAGTCTCCAGCATGGCTTCAGAAGGCAGCTCAATAAATAAGACCCCAAGACAAGCAACTAATAGACCTGGATTTTTTTCAAAGACTCTGTGGCCATTAGGGAAAGTCAAGTTTCTCAACAAAAATGTTAGTAATCCTGCCTGAATTGCCTATGTGTTAGAAAGCATATGGAAGCGCCTGGGTGGCTCCGTCGGTTAAGCATCCAACTCGGGACAAGATCTCAGGGTGATGAGATTGAGCCTCACATCAGGCTTCATTCTGGGCATGGAGCCTGCTTAAGATTTGCTCCCTCCCTGGGGCGCCTGGGTGGCTCAGTGGGTTAAAGCCTGTGCCTTCAGCTCAGGTCATGATCCCAGGGTCCTGGGATAGAGTCCCGAATCGGGCTCTCTGCTCAGCAGGGAGCCTGCTTCCTCCTTCTCTCTCTCTGCCTGCCTCTCAGCCTACTTGTAATCTCTGCCTGTCAAATAAATAAATAAAATCTTAAAAAAAAAAAAAGAAGCATATGAATGAGACATATTTGGATTCTTAAAAGTATTATAAATAGTTACAAACTTTAAGATAAATGAAAAGTAAATTTTAATGCAACAGTATTCCAGACCTTTAATAAATGAAATAGCCCTCTGGTCCTAAAATGATGCATAATTTTCAAATAAGTTTTTAAGACACAAAAAATTATTAACTACCTTAATAAATATGGAACATTCATGCAATCTAATATTATCCAGCTACTTTTATAAAATTGAAAAAATACTTGTATTTCAAATGGGTATAAAATGATATAAACAATATTAAAATGTATTATGAGACAAACATTGGGAGAAACTTCCTCTAGACAGCAAGTGTGTCAGTCAGAGATGTTTAAACTTTTTTTTTTTAGATTTTTATTTATTTATTTGACAGACAGATCACAACTAGGCAGAGAGGCAGGCAGAGAGAGAGGAGAAAGCAGGCTCCCCGCTGAGCACAGAGCCCGATGCGGGGATCGATCCTAGGACCCTGGGATCATGACCTGAGCCGAAGGCAGAGGCTTTAACCCATTGAGCCACCCAGGTGCCCCAGTCAGAGATCTTTAATTGCAAACAACAGGGACCAATTCTGACTAACTAGAACAA
This sequence comes from Mustela nigripes, assembly GCF_022355385.1. Classification (NCBI taxonomy): domain Eukaryota; kingdom Metazoa; phylum Chordata; class Mammalia; order Carnivora; family Mustelidae; genus Mustela; species Mustela nigripes. The sequence continues at coordinate 38,609,846 of NC_081574.1, read as the reverse complement.
AGTGGGTTTTATTACAATTCTGGGAGCTCAGGAGATTGAAAGCTTGAATGCCAAGCTTGTACGTGAGGACTAAGGCCACCGGTAGACCTGCAGATACTGGTCCAGGTGCTACCACCAGGAATAAATGTACTCCAGCATTTTTAATCTCCTTTTCACTCTCCTCAAATCGTTGGGAAAAAAGAGTCTATGGACCCAGTCTAGGTCACACACATACCCCAGAGCTAGGGGAGGGCAAAGACACCTGCTTTTCAATCCCATGAGACACCATCCTAAGAGAAGAGATGGAACGTCTCGGAGGAAATCAAAGGGCTTGTGGGAAGGAATGGACAATGGACAACTTGAAATAAAAAGTCCACTTTGGTGGAATTAGGAGTGACTTTTTTCTCTTTTTTAAATATTTCCTTTACTTTCCAGATTTCTTACAGTGATGCTATATTATTTGTCAAGATAATTATGTTCTTTTTTACACATATAGTGGAGACTGTTGGTTGTCTCCGTTGGAGACTCTGTTCTCCCCTTTCTCCTAAAACCCTGGCTAGACTTCATATCCCATATTTCCCTGCAGGTGGGTGTGGCCACGTGACCAAGGTAGGGGTGACTAAGTTCTCTTCAAGAGAAAGATTTGCAGAAGTCCTACATGCCACGCTTGGGCCGAGGAAGCCTGAGGGTAGAAGCTATGGCGGCACCTCCACACTCTCCTCCCCTTCCTAGAGGGTAGAATCTGAGCGCTGCCACCACCCAGCTCTCATGGTATACATGATAAGATCCCTAAGACGAAGGAGCAATGACCTAGAAAGAATCTGGGTCATTGAAAGACTCCATGTAGCAAACTCCCCTGCGAACCTGGAGTGCTCCCCTCAGACCCTATGAGAGGGAAATAAAAACTTATATCTCCTAGGCCACTAAAATGATTGTTGAGTCTCTTTGTTGTAACCTCCTGGCCTTCTAATTAATTCAGTGGAAACAAGATGTCTCTAGGAGGGTGACAGCAACTCGACTAGCAGCACTCTAGGAGGCTCAGGACAGGCGGCCAGAGCTCAAACCTAGGCTCCCCCATGACTAGAGGCAAGGCCTGGTGAGTTACTCAGCCAGTCAACGCCTCAGGTTTGTCCTCTGTAAGATGAAGCCCGTGTGGCCCGCCTCAGAGCACCGCTGTGAGGATTAAGGGAACGAGTCTGTGTAAAACATGACAGTGACCAGCACAAGGGAATATAGAAATAATTACAATTTCTACATTATTTCAAAAAAAGCACTTTCATTTTTTACAGCTGTATTTAGAGAAACAACACGGCTACTAGTCAGCTCTCCAAATGAACAGTGAACGAGGACGAAGGCTCAAATACTGAGCATTCTTTCTGCATATAACAAGAATTATCAGTGCCATCACGAGAACTATCTATTTAAGAAACCTGAAGAAATGCCTAAACACATTGGTGTGGGCTGAAGATAGAGTTTTACTCAAAATTCTTCTGTGTCGGGGTTCTGGGAGTTGAGGTGGGACTTTTCCACCTTATTTGCACAGGCTCGTTCTGATCCGAGTCCACACACACACACCCTCATTGAGTTCGAGGCCACACGCTAGCTCTACATCTCAGCCTACGATTTATGCAGTCATGGAATAAAGTGCTATTCATTCAGTGACGGGCCACGCTGCCGCCGCATAAAAAGGTGGCTTGTTAATTCATTTCTCAAGTTTTAATACTTTCTTACAATTTCTACAAAAAAATTCTGGAATGTTTTGAGGTGTGTGTAGTCACACAGTGCAGTCTGTGGAAAAAATTAACCCTTTCTTTGATCCCAGGAGACTTGACCAACCTTGAACTTGGGTCTTTCCAGAAGGTGAAGTAAAAAATGGAACTAAAACTGTCCTTTAAGCAAGTCCCCAGTGCCCGGTGAGGAGTCACCAGTTACAAATGTCATGTTACTAAATGAGTTTACCAAGGGAAAATTTTTAACGGCTCGTTCTCTTTTTGAAACTGAGTATATTTCCCCAAGGCAATTAACACAAATTTCCTCTATTCCTTTTTACAAAATATCCCATGGATGTTTCCATCACAGTAGAAGCCAGTTAAATTCGACCTATGGGATTCCACTAAGTGGGAGCTGAAATGTACCACTGTCACAAGGAAGGAAAGTAATATCTTTTGAAAACTAATGCACACACTCAGAAGCCTCTGGGCTGTTAAACCAAGGGAGTTAAATAACACAAAATAACACACGGAGGTGAAGAGGAGTCTCTGCTCCTTGATTCATGTGTGTGTTTGCCTGCTTGCTTGTCGCATCACTGGGTGCCTATTTCCAGAGAGTGCTTCTACGCAGACGGATACCCATTCCTGTCCACTTTTCTTCGTGCCTCTGAGGGGTAGAACTGAGGACGGATGGGTAGAAACTACGGAAAACTTTCCAGCTGAGCCACCCAGATTCAGAATGGACTGCCTTGTAAAGCAGGGGTTTGCTGCTTCCAGAATTACTCAGACTGGCCAACCCAGGGTGCTGAGGAGAGCCTTCTATATCTGAGAGCTAGCTAGCTAGCTATGCTGGATACAGGCTCCTTTCACCTTGGAAGGCGGAGGGCATTACCAACCCAAACTGATGGGCTTTCATTCCTTTCTCTTCAAGCTAGCCCTGTTTTTCTCCTCAGCCACCCAGCCCAGGAACAACCTCCTCCAGGAGGCCGGGGTACATACCTAAGAATGTGAAGGGAAGACCTTCCCCCCTTCCTTGTCTTCTGTCTTGACCTCACAGAGAAGGGGGATCCCACACTACCCAGAGCCTAGAAGGTCTCCTGGGCCCCCTTCCTCACTCCACAGCAGTGAGGAAAAAGAGCTGAACCGTATCCCACGAAGAAGTCCCCAACATTCTGCCCTTGGAAAATGACATTATTTTCATTCCCCAACATCCTTCAACTCCCTGGAGGGAGCTCAGGTGACGGGAGCAGGCCTGGGGTGCTGATGTCACTGCTGTCCCCTGTGTGCAGAGGGGGAAACCTCACGGTGGGGGTGCTGGGGAAGTCTACCAGACTGGAGACTTCCTAGATGAATCCTTCCAAGCCTTCCTGATGGCGGCCACGGAATACGTAGCAATCCCCCAGCCTACAATCACACCTCTCATCTGCTGCGGTTCTAGAAAAGCCCCTTTCTTGAGAAATGCAAGGTAAAAAGCACACTGAGGGTCGTCACACTCCCTTCTTCAGACCCACAATTGCACCATTCCCATATCTGAGTGCTCCAAACCAAGCAAAGGATTATGAAGACCCAGGAAAGAACTACTAGGTCACAGGACATGTGGCTCCGGGCACAGCCCCCAGCAGGCTGTGGAAGGTTTTGAAAATCCAGTCACTAAGAATTTGCAAAGTGGAGGATTTCCAATCAAATTGCTAATAGAGAAACGGCTTATGCTAGATGACTGGAAATGTTCTGCATTGTTAAACTTTTATCACATCCATGCTGGGGATGGAATTACAATGTTGAAGTAGGCTGCTATTCTGAATGGACTTTACCAACCAGAAAGGTGGGGGATGGGGCAATGAGCAAAAAGTAAAATGTGTAAGGTGTACCCACAGGAGGGAATAACTAGGTCATTGCTCTGAGCTGACGACCGACCATCCTTGTGTGCAGAGCCCTGGATATGTGTCCATCTGGCAACTGTCCCTCCTAGGCCCAGCGAGTGACTAGAGCAGCGCAGACTCCCCAGTAAGAGTGACTGCCCACACAGCCATGGAATGTTCGGATGGTATCTGATCATCCCTCTGACTGTGTTCCTAGATCAGCATGTCCTTTAAAATGCTGGTATTTATTTGTCAATAACAGTGAAGGAATTCTTGTGTTCCATAATTCTAACCATCCTGCAAACCACACCCTAACTGCCGCCGGCCAGAACGTGCTAGCTAACTGGGAACCTCGGTCCCCAAGTCAGCTGAAACCAGCCCTCATGCTCCACAATCAGACAGACCGGAGAGCCTCATGCATTCTTTGTGCCACCAGGACACATTCTGGAGCTCAGGGGGACTTTGAACAGATAGCCCTGAGAGAAGGAGCAGAACACATGGAAACATCCGGGTACTAACCCTGCCAAGGGTCCACCCTGGGATTAGGGAGGGTGGAAAAGTGGAAGGCCTTCCTTACAGGAGGGAATCGTCACCTCTCTCAAGACGGGGGTTTGTGACACACCATTTTACAACTTGAAGACCAGGGAACATGTGACGCCACCTTTCCATAAGAAATTCCTACAGACCAAAAGCAGTTCCCCAGCCTTCGAGTCTCAGAATCCCTTTGCACCATTAAAAATCACTCAGGACCCCAGAGAGCTTCTGTGTATGTAGATTTTACTTAACAACATTTACCAGATTAAAATGGAGAATGTCTGAAACTATTACTTTGAAAATAAACTCATTACACAACAACATAAATAGCATATTTTAGTGAAAATTCTCTAATAAGAAAAAGAAATTCCATCAGGCTAGCTAGAACAGAACAAACAAATTTGTGATAAAAATAAGCTAAATAGTGGTTAAGATGATAAATTTTTTTGTTATGTATATTTTACCACAATATAGAAAAAAACTCTTGCTTAGGCTTTAATTCTTAAAACACAACAGATATTTACCTGTCAACATCCTCTATAATTTTATATTAAGAATTTCTTTTAAATTATTGCCATGGTGAATAGTTCAGAAAATAAAATTAAAATAAATTTTAAAAAAATAAATTAAAGTGTTGAGTCAAATAATAACCAAGTTGTTAGGACATGCCACAGTTCTACTTTTGGAATTCAATTCTGTATGGCCGTAAGGCGTTGATAGCGCACAGAAAACAAGATGGTTTCTCTTAAAAAGTGTCATTTGCCAAACCCTTTCTTACAATCCATTCTCAACCTTCAAGTTATAAGAATCAGGTAATGTAAGCTAACATTACAATCTGGATCAACCTACCTTGACTCAGATCTCCCTTTTCTAGAAACTAGTGTGCTAAAAATGACACATTTTCAAATAAACTACTACCATGGCTAATTGTATTCTTCCTACTGCCTTTGATGGATATGAACTAACAAATCTACACTAAAAAAGATTCTTCTTAATTTCCTAAAGTAAAAAAATCAGAGTTTTTAAGAGTTGTCACTACAGGACACACCAGTTTAAGATCAATAATTGTCTATTGTGGTTAATCCTATTTGTCAGCTGCCATGAAACATGTCCCAGAATTAGCTGCTGGGCTCAAGTACCATCTCTTGAAAACCAGAATGTGAAAACAAATCCTAACTGGCCAGTGGTTGACCTTTCATTTCACTTAGATACTAAATTTCCCTGACCCTGAAATTAGAATCAAAAGCAGCTGTGTCTTTACGTGGTCTCCCCACAGCATCAGGACAATACAGGGCACATAGCAAAGGCTTGATGATCATGTGTTAAAAGAATAAACAAAAATAATGTCAAGGTTCAAGAGCTCACAATAGATATCAAAAGCAAGAAGTATTCACAAACGCTTTACTTTTGGCAATAGACCAAGTTGCAAAAAAGTTACATATGTGGATCTTTAGAAAGTATGTCACTGTGAAACACACTACCTCACTGTATGAACTGCGATCTGTATACCCCTGTATTACTACAGCCTATGAAGAAAAGTTTGGTGACATAACTTTGACTGTACTAGATTTGTTGTTGTTCTTAATTTGCTCTTTCTGAAAGTCGATCATGTAGACATCTCACATTCATTTTGGAAGTATTAAGAGGATATAATAGTAATAACCTAAAAGGGAAGTACCTGTACTTTCAAACGATTATACTTCTTAACCCCCGCTTCATACTACCTATTGAGGAATGGGGTAGCAGCGAAAGAGGATTTCTGAGGATTAATCACAGAATATGACAAAAAGTAGAACATCTGGACAGAACTGGGGCGATCAGGCCGGGCGAGCCTGTCTTCTGTTTTCTCTTCCTTTTGTTTCACATGGCAGTGCTTCCTATGGAAGGTGTCCAGTAAATCTGACTTAAGTTAAAACAATCCTATCCATATATTCTAAATACACAGTTTTACAAAGCGTTCTTGCCAACTTGGAACATGCTCCTTACAGCATGTTACCATCACAAGATCGCATCTGAAGGCCACGCTCTACCAATGGTCAAGGTGAAATTCTATTTAAGCGTAAAATAGATTCTATTATTTCTCACTTCAAAAACCTGTCCTTTCCATTATTAAGAATAAATCAATTCCCTGTCCAAGATAACCACCAAGTCAGACTCCACTGTCTCAAGCTTTCTGATTGAGGAGTCAGCAGCTGTGTGACACATGATGCTTTATATCGATATGGATTTTCACTAACCTCCTCCTCAATTCCTAAAAAAGACTTTTTGTCTTTAACAGAGGAAATGCATAAGGGAGTGCTGAGAGGTTTAGGTCCTTCTGCTGATAGAGGAACACCCCATGCTAATCCGTGCATGCTTTCCCACACATCTGGAATACAGCTAACACACATGCTCAGCTTTTGCAAATGAGATTCAAAGAAACAGATACTTTTTGAGATAGGGAAAATTCTTTCTTTTTTTCACTCATCAATGGGTTTTAATCATATTTTCACATCAATAATCATCTATATCATCATTTTTAAGGATTCCTAATAATTCCTTCCTCAGGAGGTACCATAATGTTTTAACCATTTCCTATTGATGGATATTTAGAATTTTTTTTCTATAGATAAGGCTTCAATGAACATGATTTACCTATATCTTTTTTTTTTTTTTGAGTTTTTCTTTAAATTCCTGTTAGTGAACATGCAGTGTAATATCGGCCTCAGGCGCACTATGTAGTGATTCCACACTTCCACACAACACCGGAAGCTCATCACAAGTGCCCTTCTTAATCCCATCACCGACTTCGCCCATCCCCCACACACCTCTCCTACCTTACACTTGTATCTTTACATACGAGTCTGACGTTCTCCTAAGAATAAACCCTTATAAGCAGGCTTACTAGGTTAGAGTATGCTTTTTTTTTTTTTTCAGTATAATTGACATACAACATTATATTCATTTCAGGTGTACAATGTAATTGATTCTATATTTGTATATATTGCAAAATGATCACCAGAGTGAATCTGCTTGACATCCATTACCAGTTACAAAATAAGAAAAACCTAAATATGGTCTAGGTATTAGGTGATTTTAAAGGCTGATTATTAAGTTTTTAGGTATGGAAAAGGCATAGTGGTTATGTATAGTAAAAATTTTATCGGGGCGCCTGCGTGTCACAGTGGGTTAAAGCCTCTGCCTTCGGCTCAGGTCATGATCTCAGGGTCCTGGGATTGAGCCCCACAGGCTCTCTGCTCAGCAGGGAGCCTGCTTCCCCCTCTCTCTCTGCCTGCCTCTCTGCCTACTTGCGATCTCTCTCTGTCAAATAAATAAATAAAATCTTTTTTTAAAAATCTTATCAAGTTGAAATTCATATACTATTCGGGGGTATATTTTCCCTTTGCTACTCAAGGGAAATTCTAGCAGGCCCCCTAATTCTCTGCCACTTCCAGGTAACAAAGTCCTGAATTTAGTTGAAGTCACAAAATACAATTGTGATTCAGGAAATGAAATGTAAAGGTCGATATATTAATGGACCCTTTCGGTAAGGCGAAAAAAAAAAAAAAAAAAGACTTCTTGCTCCACCCCACACCCCCAGCTAGGATGTGTATAGGCAGGCTGCCAGCCTCTATCTTTTCAACCCACTTCCTGCCCTGCTTGCTGACTGCTGTTACTTGACTGCAACTGCCATTAAAATAAAGTGATAGGGGCCGCTGCTGCCTCCCAATACCCAGTAGCCTCTCTGTCTTTACAAAAAGAATCCCAACTTTAAGCTGGGCCCATTGCTGCCCCACGAGCTTGGATTTCTTGGCTTCACTCAGAGCAAGGCGTGAACATGTGACTGAACTCTGGTTAATGAGATACAAGTGAAAATGATGGGGGTATACTCTGAAACGATCCTTAAAAGAGATAGGGCAGCAGACCTTTCCTCTGCCCTTCCTCTCCTCCAGCTGCCTGGAACATGACGTGGTGGCTGGAGCTTTAGCAGCTCCTCCGACCATGAGCCTGAGGACACATTCAGGGCCATGGGAGCAGCGAACCAGGAGGCTTGTTCCTCCTAACCGTATGGAGCCACCATCCTTTCCACAAATTGCTTATGTCCTGACTTACTCTAAGTAAGAGAGAAATAAACTTCTATTCTTTGATTTTCTTTACCATTGTACTTTAATTTATATGCAGGCAAACGTACCCTCACCAGCACAGAGGGCTTCGCATTCTCTGAACTAGTAGCTACTTAAGCCTGACTCCCTGTCTCTTATGGGTAGTTTTGTGGGTTCTCCAGGGGCTCCCCTCAAAATCCTTGTGATATAAGTGATGCATTCAAGTCCTTCATTTGCCACCCCCACCCAAGCCCCTAAAATTCACTTGATAATCTCTCTGCTGACGGTGCCACTTGGGCGGAGGTCAAATGGCTCCTGGCTGGCTCCCCATCCCCGCATGGGCCGCATCTGGTCCATGGGAAGACCGCACAATCGCTCCAACAAACTTGGCAGTGGGGGTAGCCCTATCGCAGCTGCTCCCCACTCAGCCCAACACCAAAACATCTCACCAGAGTCAGAGCCAGTCCGCTGCGCTCCCAGCTCCCCGGGCGACCTCTCTCCAGGATGGGGCTGAGGAACAGCTCCCCCACCTCATGCTTCTTCCAGGAAAAGGGGGTGAGGTGAACTCACAGCAGCGGCTTCTCCAAATAAATCCCCCTTACAAATCTTGTATCGATGCTTTCTATACCCTCAGAGTGAAGAAGATTTTCAAGAGCTGTGAACCCGATGTTCCGATATCTCCTTTGAAAATGCCTATTTTGCTCTTTCTCACACGTATTTTAGTCACTTCTGTCTAGTACATCTTGAGGCATTAGTCAAACTTTCCAACTCAGCTGCTTATGACAAAAACAATGCCTTATGGGGGGATGCACGTTTGTGGTAAAACCGTAAAGAAAAGCAAGGAAACAATAACAATATTTGGAAGAGCACTTATCCCTGGGGTGGGTGTGGGGGCAGGATGAAGGAAGGAAATGCGATCAACAAGCACATGCGAGGGGCTTCAAAGAGAACGTTCTAGATGTTTATCTGGTGGTTATTCGCTTTATGATTATAAGTTAAAATGTGCACACACATTACATATACATACATTTATTCATAGCCTACGATGTAAAAGAACAAAAACAAAATAATATCTAAACTCCACAGCAAAGTAATTTGGAAAGAAGACTGCTCTCTGAGAATCAGGCTGGAAACTCGACACAAAATGGAGGAAGCTGGTCAAAAAATGACTTCCACCAGTGGTTGAAAGATTTCCTCGAAGCATCAGGGTGTTGTTAACCTGTTGTTAACAGGGTGTTAGCAACTTCTGTAGTGGCGGTGAGCTCTGCATTATGGACAATGCCCTTAGCATATCTAACCTTCTTAACTGCCTGGATGACAAGTGGGGGACAATATTACAGAGGTGCTCACTGGTAGCTCACAGCTACATGGGGCAGAGAAAGTCCGCAAGCCCCCGGAACTGAGACAGAGTCCTGGCCAGAAAGTCAAGTGAGTGGACCCCACTAGCAGACTCTACGTTGGTGATACCAACCTGAGCAGTAGCGACAGTTGATAAAGTCTCATGAATTCTCTCTGTATGACCTTTGTAAGAGTCCAAGCAACTTTCTGATTACAATCTGGCTTTTCTGGAGCCTGTCTATGGGAAAAGAAGATGCTGATCATGTACATTTTATTGGTGTTATTAAGGCAATATTAGCTTTATTATAACTCACGATGACAGCTGATACTTACATGTTTTTTTGTTTTTTTTTTAATTTTATTTTTATTTTTAAAGATTTTATTTATTTATTTGACAGAGAGAGATCACAAGTAGGCAGAGAGGCAGGCAAAGAGAGAGGAGGAAGCAGGCTCCCTGCTGAGCAGAGAGCCTGATGCGGGACTCGATCCCAGGACCCTGAGATCATGACCTGAGCCGAAGGCAGCGGCTTAACCCACTGAGCCACCCAGGCACCCCTGATACTTACATGTTTATGCCACTTGATCCTCACAAAAATCTTCATCCTGGTGATAGGCAGCATAGGAGAGAGCTAAAGAGCAACAGAGACCAAGATCCAAACCCCAGCTCTGACCCTTAACAGCTGTGTAACCTTGAGCAGTACATTAACCTTCTTGGGTCTCAGCCTCCTCATTTGTAAAGTGGGAGTAATGGTAGTTCCCACCTCATGGCCCTGTTGTGAGGATTAAATGAGTGAATATTCCTAAAACTCTGAGACAGCAACTGTCACGTAGTGAGTATAATATAAATGTTTGCTGTTACTCCGTGTTATAGACAAAACAAATGGGGCTCAGAGTGGTAAAGTAACTTGCTTAAGCTCCACAACTAGTATGTGGCAGATAGTTAACCCAAACACACTAGGCTTCAGACCCCACGTGCGTGACCCACATCCTTGTCATTAACCATCTCCGTAATTATTTGTCAACATAAATTAACCCCTGTGCCTGCTGGGTCTGCCTCAACCTTGGAGCTTGGGGTTCGATGACCTCCTTGGGGCCTGATAATGGTCATCACAGGCTGAAAACAGCAGGCTCTGGGCCTCTGAAACAGAGTACCTGACTCTCCAGCTGGGCCCCAGTCTGGCCTAGTGGCAGCTGACCTTCCCCTGGCTGTCCCCAGGCAGCTGTCTCCTCTCCTTCTGACTCCCCACTGAATGCTGAGATGCTTAAATGCAGGCATTGGTTCTGAGTTCTCAGTTTCTAGCAATATACCAATTAGCAAACATAAAATGTAAATTCTTCTGTAACCCCAGATAGATTCAGATTATAGCCTCTCTGTCTTCAGCTGGTTGTAAAGCAGCAATCCTTCCTTCAGACCTTTTCTAACCTACCCAAGCCAAGGGCACCCTATACCTGTGAAGGGCCTGGGAAACGGGAAGTGGTCCAGTCGTCATTCTCTGCCAAGGGTCTCCGACTGTCCTGAAGAGAAAGTGCGGTGGGACAACAGAGCTCCAGTTCCTGCTGCTAATACCCATGTGAACTTGGCTGAACCTCTTTGCCTCTCTGAGTGGCAGCTTGCCCATTTGGGAAGCAGAAAAGTTTGGGAAAATCTTTAAGTTCCTTCCATTCTTTGATCTCTGTATCTGTATTTTAATTGAGAGCCATCTTTGATCTCTGTATCTGTATTTTAATTGAGAGCCAAAGGTCATTTTGATTTGCCTATACTCAAAAACAACTCAAAATAGATTCTCACATTAAAGAGATACTCAGACTGCTTCCCACAACGCAATGCCACTGCTATTTGCAACTGTAAAGGGATAAAGTCACTTTCAAAAACCCCAACATGAGCTGCTGGGGCTACTGAGAAAGAAAAACCTATTTGCCTGATAACAGACATCACATGAAACTTATGGCTTGAAAGCTTCTCTCATTGAGAATATTAAGCAATAACCTGGGCCCCGATCACACGTGAGCACACATGTGCCTGTGTGTTTGCACACGCTCACGGTAGAATGTAGTTTTTTTTTTTTTTAGAAATTTAAACAATAAATAATAAAGTACTATGAAGACCTCAAAAAAAAAAAAAGGGAAAAAAGACAACGTTCATTACAGCAGTTTTCCTAAAATGAGGTGAGATAACTTACCAAACATATCAGAGTGATTAATAATCTTATTTTGGGCCCTGGACTAATTAAATGCTTGCTATTAAATCAGTGATGCAAATAAATTTTTGAACGAGTCTGTACAGAAGAAATAAGTTGAAAAGGATCATAATGGATTACCACATGGCCCTTCTGGGGACAGTGGCTTGAGATGGACAATTATTTTTCTCAGAAGTATGTAGAAGATGCAGCTACTTACTGATTGGCTTTCCCTTCTTCCAAACATCATTGTAACATATTTTTATCCTTTCGAGCTTTTTAAAGATTCTTTAATTTAGTAAAAAATAATTTTATCAGACATATCTGTTCAGAAGCCTGACTCATGCAGCAAACTATAGATAATAAATTTCTCCACCCATTTTTAAGAGGTTTCATAATCTTTGTAGTAGGGCCCTTCTTAACAGCTCAACAGTGCTGAACACCTCATCAAACTTCCAGGCACTATGTTTGTTACACCGGACTCTAATAGAAGGGGGGGATGGGACAGGAACAAAAGACAAATGATCAGGAACCTGAGGTACATCGCAGGTAATGACCAGGCTGTGGCTCTGAATGATAATGCCGGGCTTGCACTGAACACTTTGCCTAATTAGACTTCACACAAGGGGGAAAAATGCTTTAATATTTAACAAGTATAATGTTGTAATCAATGTACACAAATCAGGCCTGATAAGGAATATTGCTTATTAAAGAGAGAGACAGATGGCTCTGGGAAAGGTATAGTCATTAAATGTAAAACCTCACAGGCTCCAACTGCGAACACCAGCCACGTACTTTCAAATTACCACTCCAGCCCCAGACACTCCATGCATTATTTAGTCCTGTCCTCTTTCTTACAGGTACACCCACACCATAGATTTAATAAAATAACTCGGTTCAAAACACTCATCTCTGCTGTTTCTTAGAGCTGTCTTTTCCTAAACACTCTTGCTGCTGTCAAAAATCCCACTGAGTCAAGATGTCCAACATCTCTGCTATAATCTTTTCAGTTAGATAATTAGTCCTCCTTTTTATTATGCTCAAGAACACTTAATGTGTTGGAAGCATTCCTGACTATTAAATCCACCCAGCCTGCCACAAGATTATGAATATATAATTTGTTTATAGGTAGCTTTTAAGAAAACACAAAGTAAGCAAACAGCACACAGGAATATAGTTAAAAACAGGCATGCTTATGAACTGCAAATCACAGTAAGAGATTTCTAAGGGTGGGTTATCTGTTCAGTTTCTCCAAGGCCAGCTTTGCATGCAGATACAAAGATCCTAGAAGGCAACTTGCCCATTCATGACCCACTTGTTTACTAAGCCTGTTGACTTTTAAGTGGCTGCATTTGTTCATTCCATGCATAGCACAGAGAACCCACTGCGCCTACACACTGTGCTACATACTCCTTGGGATGCACTGAAAAACTATGTCAAGTACCATATCTCTATGCTCCAGGAGTCTACGTGATCCAAGGACACAGAAGCAACGACAGTGCCTGCCATCATGTAATGTCTGGTACTAACAGAGGTACAGTGACAGTCTTGCAAGAAGGAGCTTTCGTGACAAACAGACCTACATTCAAATGCTGGTTCTGCCTGTCATAGTGATCTAACCCCACTGAGGTAGTTCATCGATAAAAATCTCAGTTCCTGGGTGCCTGGGTGGCTCAGTGGGTTAAGCCTCTGCCTTCGGCTCAGGTCATGATCTCAGGGTCCTGGGATTAAGCTCCTCATCGCATTGGGCTCTCTGCTCAGTGGGGAGCCTGCTTCCCCGCCTCTCTCTGCCAGCCTCTCTGCCTACTTGTGATCTCTCTCTCTCTCTCTGCCAAATAAATAAAATAAAATCTTTAAAAAAAAAAATCTCAGTTCCTCAAATATAATTGCATGGATCTAAAAAAATTCCACAAATAAAGTGCTTCAAATAGTGTTTAGCACAGAGTGGATTTCTTCCTAACCTTCTCCCACTTCTGCATTCCCAGGATAAAATGGGCCTCGTTTTACCTGAAAAACCAATTTTTCAACCCCTGACTTAGCTACAATGATACCCATATCCACATCTTACTTCTCTTTGGCACAAACAATCCCATTTTTCATTTGTGTCCCCAGACAAATTCCTCTAGAACTATTCTTACCAATTCTCTCCAGAAAAGCATGGATTTGAAGTGCAGAAAACAAAAGATTTCACATCTTAACCTGTTAGCTGGATATGCACAGATGAAGCTGAGAGCACTTAGAGTCCATTGGACCCACGAAGCTGGTTGCCATGATTTCCACTTTTGATGTTGTCAAGTCAACAGGAAATAAAAACCAATCCCCTTGGCCTCATAGTGGACCCTGAGAACTTACTATCCCCAGGGAAGATGTCCCACATGTCATTAAGCCACAGCTTGACAATACATTCCCTGCTTTGTAATTCACTCTATTGCGAGCTGCTTAAGGTCAGAAACCCCTGTCTTCTCATCAATGCACCTCTAGCCCTGAGCACAGTGCCAAGCACACAGCAGGATGGCCATAACCAGATTCTAAACAACCCCAGAGTGGGCAGGTATTTAGGCAGCATTGTCATAGGGGCATCTAAAATTACCTGCCAGCTGGCCATGGTGCCTTGTAATGGACGCATTACAGAAACAATGGACCTGAGTTCCATTCCTAACAATGGAATTCTACCAAGTAGCTGGGTCATCCTAGATAAGTCACTGTGCTTCTCTGGACCTCTTTCTGTTCATCTGCAAAACACAGAGATGGTCAAAATGATCTCTAAGGTGCTATTATTTCTGCAAAATACTGATGTTAGACCAAATGATCTCAGAAAACACTGATCCTGTTGATGTATTTTTGTCAACCAATGATTCCCCTGTGAATTCCAACTCCAGCAAGTCATGAACTAGACTATTAAATGAAGTCTACAAATCCTCCAGGGCCCATGCATCCCTTTCAAATATGCATTGTTGCCATTTCAAAGACTTCCAGTTCATTTAGATAAAATCAATAAACATGGCCAGCTTTATTCAAAGATCCTCCATTCATTCTCTGACCCTCATTCCTAAGTGATTAGGAGAAACAGTAATACCTGTCCATTTCATCCTCACATGACATTTGCCCAAGAATAAACTAACAGTCACTTACAGAGAAAAGGGAAAGGAATCTAGAGAAGCAGGTGCCTCCCATGCCTCTTCACCCTGAGCTGGACCATCACCACAAGCCAAACAAACACCTCCTCATGACTTCCAGCCACTGGAAGGTTCTATAAAGGACCAACACCCGCCTCCTACCTGCCTCACACTGGTGGAAGGTATAAATACTCACTGGTCACCCTGTGGCCATCAGTAAAATTCACCATCTTGAAAGGATGGAAAAGAAAGCATAGTCCAGGTAGTAAGCAAATCATTTCTACAGTCAGTTCCTGAGGTCACTGTCTTGAGTGGGAGAGACTCCAAGAAGCCCCAAAAATAGTTCCTACAACAATTCCTACCTTATTTCCCCAAGAACATGAACATGAAGGTATCGGTTCTGAATGAAAAGTCTAAAGAAGTATTCTCATGGTCTCTGTTCCACATTAATAATGACCGATGTATTCTTTCAGATTCATTCTCAGAAGACAAAAAGATAATTCCAGTGCAGCTGGATAAATTTTCCTCTATTCCCAAAGGATATTCATGGAAAACATCCTCAAGATTTTTAATTACTTGAGAGTATGAACAACATACTCTTCAAAGAAAAACCATTTTCGAGACAACTCAAGACCCAAGATGTTGAATCAACTTACTTGATCCAACAAGGTTACTAGTGTTATGCTCAGATTTTGGCTTTGACCACCATTTGGATTGATGAATCCATTCACAGCCCATAAATGTCATTGCTTTACATTCAAATGGCCCCTGAGTTCAGTGATTAAATTCCCACTTTAGGGATTAAGAATGTGTTCATCCCCACAGACTGTGTCAGCTCTGGAATCCTTTCTCTACCAATCTAGTCTCCTTCTTTAAAAAAAAAAAAAAAAAAGATTTTATTTATGTATTTAACAGAGATCACAAGTAGGCAGAGGCAGGCAGAGAGAGAAGGGGAAGCAGTCTCCCCGCTGAGCAGAGAGCCCAATGCAGGACTCAATCCCAGGACCCCGAGATCATCACCTGAGCCGAAGGCAGCGGCCCAACCCACTGAGCCACCCCAATCTAGTCTCCTTCTATGGCAACTTGTCGACACCTCCATCTGGAGACACACACACACACACACATACACACTTCAAACTGACCTCAGCCCTGTTATTCAGGCCCAAAAATCTATGGGCCATGAGTGAAAAACTAAAAGGAACCTTCCACCAAAGAACATGCTTTAGGTGGAAGCCAGAGCTCAGAGGTGATAGGTACATTCTAAGAAATTCCCCCCAGAACACAAGTCTCCTCCCTTGGTTCCTCATTATGTAGCCACAGTGGCATTTAAATAAATCCTATTTATATGCAAATAAGACATCCAAAAGTATCCTAAGCATTTTGAGCTACTTACATCTATAATAGGACAAAAAGAAGTAGTTATTTCCTATCCATTTGTGTATATAATAGATAGGAAATAAGAAAAGGACTGCTACTCTCCTTTGGACAGCTAATTAAAGTAGCCAGGGGACAGTAGGAACTCATTATTCAACAGTAAGTCCCAGCCACCACCTTGTTCCTTTCCATCTAAAACTGGAAGCTACCTAAGCATACCAAAGGTGGTTTTCTGGGCTTGGTGTCCATACCCAAGCATCTTATCATAGTAACGTATACATGGTGGGTGTTCAAGACATATATGATTACAATCATCTAGAACTTGAGACATTAAAACTATCCAAGAGTAGAGTTAGAAATGTCAAGGTCCAGGGAAGATACAGGATGCTCCTCCTGATCTTCCAAAAGCTCCTTGATCCTTGTTTTCTCTTCCATGCGTCCTTCCTGTGGGCCTTTGTAGTAATAACAGCTGATATGCAATATTTACCACATGCTAAGCGGATTATATGTGTTATCTAAATCAATCAGCAGACCGTCCAATATGGTAAGAACTATTACCCTCATTTTATAGATGAGAAAACTGGGCTCCAAGGGATTACTGTACTTGCCCAAGATCACACAGTGAAGAAAGAGTGGAGCTGCCAAGCTGGGTGAACGGACTCCAACTGCCAACCCTGTTCGCTTGCTTCCTCATTCAGTCCCCTGGTTCCTGTACTTTCTCACTTAGAGCACTCAGCACACACCCTCCTTCCCCTAATCTTCCCAAGAACCAGACAAACTAACTTGGATCTCATTTCAAGGATTATTCTTCCTCCCACTAAGTCTGTTGTTGCTGCTGCTGTTAAGTTTGCTTGTCCACTTCAATACACTCTACTAATTCTGTAAAATGGGCTTCTGAAAATTGCAGTAATTTGTTTTTGTTTTTGTTTTTTAAGATTTTATTTATTTGACAGACGGAGATCACAAGTAGGCAGAGAAGCAGGCAGAGAGTGAGGAGGAAGCAGGTCTCCCTGCTGAGCTGAGAGCCCGATGTGGGGGCTCAATCCCAGGACCCTGGGATCATAACCTGAGCCGAAGGACAGAGGCTTTAACCCACTGAGCCACCCAGGCGCCCCTGCAGTAACTTGTTTTAAATAGACTATTCCTCAATTTGATGTTTTTTAAATGTTTTGCATTTTTAAAAAAACTCTGAATCAAGCTTCTCTTGCACCTGGGCAGGTTCTGTGTTCACAGAAGGGCTGGTTTATGTCTCTGTGCCAACGCATCATAAATAATGAGTCGAGGCCTTCTGCTCCTGGCTGAGGTAGACAGTCCAGAACTGTAATGATTTTGGAAAGCCCTAATTCCCTCCCTACCACACATAGCACCTACCTGGACACCAAACAAGGTGGCCCATTATCATAAAACCACTAGGCACATCTCTCTAAAAACATTCCCTGATCTTAAAACACAGCCCACTCTACAGAAATGACAGCAGGACTCTATACGGGGCTCTGTGCACCTGGCTTGCCTTCCCGTGAAACAGATCTGGGGGTATTAACCACACCTCCAGCTGGAACCAAATTAAAAAAAAAAAAAAAAAAGTTTGTTTTCCTGTGACTCCAGCTACCTCTTGACGATCTAGAGAGGAATGGGCAACAACTAATAATTCTGACTTCGCTCCTTGCTAACAGAGCTGCTGCATTTGGAAAAACCCTACAGTAGGAGACCAAGGAGCTACAAGCACGTAATAAGGCACCTATCCTGAGTTCCAAGCTCCCTTTGTCTCCTGGAATTCATCCTCTTCTGGCCGGCCTGGGTAGCCACCCAGTGTGACAGGAACCCTACACTGGCACCAGCTCACGGATCGCCCAACACCACGTCTGTCCCAGGCCCCAGGAGGGAGACCCAGAAAGTAACATTTTAAATGAATTCATCACATTCTACCTCAAATTTAGATATTTTTTCTTTTTTTTTTTCCTTTTGGATATATATTTTTTTTCCTTTTGGATATTTCTTTCTGCTCCCATAAGGGGGGGGGGGGGGGGCAGGGAGAGAGAAAAGGGAAAGAATGAAAAGGGACAGATAAGAAGGAAGACGGGGAATGAGGTGCTGGCTAGCTCAGCCAGCTAAGCGTCCAACTCTTGACCTCTGCTCAGGTCATGATCTCAGGGTCCTGGGATGAATAACCCTGCGAGGGGCTCCATGCTCAGTGGGGAGTCTACTTCCCCTCTCCCTCTACTTCCCCTACTCCCCCTGCTCTCAGGTTCACACACATGCACCCTTTCTCTCTGTCTCTCTCTCTCTCTCTCTCGCTCAAATAAATAAATAAACCTTTAGAAAAGAAAAGAGGGCAAGAAGTAAGAAGAGGAAGAACACCATTGTCCGTAGCACCTACTATGTCTGGTGGCTTGGCTCTTTCCTTTCTAAAAGTTCCTTTAATTCTTTCTACGGCCTATAAGGTATGATTACCCCCACCCCCTCATGTACACAAAGAAGCTAAGCGCTCAGAGATGTTCAAGGATGAGAGCAGGAGCCCCAGTCAGGCAGTGGTGGAGCTGGGATTCAGACCCCGGGACTGCCTAGCTCCCAAGGCTCAAATGCTTTCCTCTCCACTGTCTTCCTAGCTGTCTTCCTTCCACTGCTTGCCATTTCTGGAGTGTCCAGCAGCGCACCTTAATCTGAGGAGCGGATGATGAAGATGTATTGACGAACGCATGAATGGTTGATTCCAGCTTCACACCTTAATATTCTGCAACCCACACACTCGATTTTATTCATATATTCTATTTATAACCTGCCTGCAAAGTACCTTGATAGGAAGTTAACTGTTGTACAGAAATAAGTTGTACCACACTGTATTGTATTTCGAGCTACTAGAAAAAGCTACACACAAAAATCTTTAAATAAAAAATGCTGAAGCAGACTTCCTGATAAAAATTCATTTGTCATCTTGCTCCATCCTGTCCAGAAATGGATATAAGTACAACAATCTAAGGAAAATCAAAGTTTTCACATTCTGTGAACCCTCGGAACACTAACATGTTTTCTAGACTGCTAAGGCTGTGAGTACTCATGCCAGAAACGATGGCACAAAGGGTTGTTTTTTTTTTTTTAAAGCTTTTATTTAAATTCCAGTTAACATACAGTGGTAGTATTGGCTTCAGGTGTTCAACACTTTCATGCAACACCCAGTGCTCATCTCAGCAGATGCCCTCCAAACTCCCCATCACCTTTCTCATCCGTCCCCCCCACCTATCCAACTTCCCTCTGGTAAAGTTTGTTATCTAGAGTTAAGGCCTGGTTTACCTCTCTTTTTTTCCCTTTGCTCATTTGTTTTGTTTCTTAAGTTACACGGTACAGTATTTGTCTTTCTCTGACTGACTTATTTCACTTAGCATAATACTCTCTAGCTCCATCCATGTCATGGCAAGTTTGAAGGGCAAGATTTCATTTTTTTTTAATAGCTGGGTGATATTCCATTATCTTGTGGGCACACACACACACACACCCCACATCTTTATCCATGGACACTTTGGCTATTTCCATAATTTGGCTGTTGTGGATAACATTGCTCTAAACATTGGGGTGCATATGTCCCTTTGAATTTGTATTTTCCTATTTGGGTAAACACCTGGCAGTGTGATTGCTGGGTCTTAGGGTAGCTCTACTTTCAACTTTTTGAGGAACCTCCATACCGTTTTCCAGAGAGGCTGCACCAGTTTGCATTCCCACCAACAGTGTAAGAGGGCTCCCCTTTTTCCAAGTCCTCAAAGATGGCACAGAGGTTAGGAGCTCAAGTCGCAGATCCAGAAAGGCCTGATGTGAACCGAAGGCACAGGCACAGACGCACAAACTGCCCCGGGGCAGGCAACACGCCCTCTAAACCTTAGTTTTCTCATCTGCAAACTGCAAATGCTGAGTGCAGGCTTCCTGAGGTAGCTGTGCTGATTCAATGAATGACTCACAGCCCACGCTTAGCAGAGCAGCTGCTAGGTGGGTAAGGGCCCCTAAGTGTTAGCCATTTTTATCACTCGAGGAGAACTATAATGGAAATGCAACAAGAAAGCTGAAATGAATCACTTACCTTTGCAAATGCTATTACAAGCACTAAATTCACCTGAATCACCTGTTCCAGATTACTGTGGTACTAAAATGATCTGCCCTGAAAGCAATCCCATCAGTAATACAAAAATAATAACCACCACCACCAACAGTGATATTTACTATGTACCAGGCACTTTTCCAGACAAGAGCATCGCACGCAATTGTGTACATGGTGCCACACAAGAGAGCGTCCAGCAGGAGGTGAGTGAGGTTGAAGTCCAGTTCACTCCCTGTTTAGGGTGCCACCAAGGGGCACCCCGTGGGCTGGCAGCAGCTCTGTTTACATGCATTAACTAATGCATTAAATTTAGCAAACCTCTAACAAATGGGAGACAGAAGTTAGAAAGTCACTTTTGAGAGTACCCAGGACCCAGGTCGAAAACCACCATTTCAGTAATCGCATTCACAGAGTAGATGAGCGCACCCCAAAGTCACACGTGAACAACGCCTACTGTTAAGCGGCATAGCCCTGTACCACGTGGGAACATGAAAATCAGGCAGGCCCTAGTGCTGGGTAGAAATAGACAGTTCCCCTCCACCTCCTCCCTGCCTCCTGCTTCCCTCTTCCTACATCAACTCAAATATCCCTGTGTGTGATAATGAAACAAAAGTATCATATTTGACCCCAGGATAACCAAATGTTACATTTAACATTGTCTAAAATCAACAACAAAAATCATCTATGTGGCAAGGTGATGCTTCTCTAAGTGATAGGTTGCAAACACTCCACTGCAAACTCCAGCAAACGGTTACCATTTCTGTCCCTCCAGGAGGCACCTCCCCAGCGGCGGGTCCTAACAATGACTCCCAGGTATAAAGACCTTCATTTCCTGCCACCTCAAGCCTCTATAATCTCGGTGAGCTCAGGGGCTCTGGCCCAAACTAAAACCCCTCATCCCGGATATAGCTCTATACCTATCATTGTGGCTTAGACCCAGCATCAACCTGGGAGGGAGAGACAGGGGGACACCACACCCTCGCAGGCTGGATGTGTGACAGTGAAAACAGTACTCTTCCTGCTCCGGAAAAGTATTAGTTTATGCAGACGGGATCTGTGTAACTTTTTGATATGCTCAGAATCCAAAACATAATCCAGACATATTTCACTTAATCAAAGAAAAGTGATAATAAAAATTATCTATGACCTTTACACAAAAGTTATTCCTCTTATGCAGTTCCCTAAAGAGTCCAGATCCAGACCTTGGAAGAAACACAGTGAAAAACAGATCGCCTTGTTTTGAAATCTCACCCCGTAAAAGTCAAAATTGAATGTCCAATTATTTTTTAAATTCAGAAGCATTCTGCTAAGAGAAGAAACCGCTTGATAAGAGTTTGGGTCTACAATACAACGCTCTCTTTCCTAACTGTTGTTAATTTTACATTAAAAACTGATGGTGTTTAGTTTGCCACTATAATTAAATGTCACAGAAAACCTGGAATATTCTCTTATTCATTTGCAAACAATATGGCAATATTTTCAGTAATAATGTGTGCTTAAATACATTGTCAGTATTTTTTTCTACCAAATAGCAAATTACATCTGACAAAAACACCAACACACCTTTGAGTTGTTCAATCGTCTCAGTGACTAACTTCATTCAAATTAGAGTTTCGAAATAAGAGGTCTTTTCAAAAACTCACAGAAGAAAAGTGCCTTTCAATGATGCATCTTGGAATTCAATGAAACCTATTTCTTAAAGCTGGGATTTAACATGGTCCTCGAAAGAAAGAAAGGGAGAGAAAGAAAGAGAGAGAGAGAAGCGGGAGAGGGAGAGAGGGAGGAAAAAAGGAAAAGGGAGAGAGAGGAAGGAAGGAAGGAAGGAAGGAAGGGAGGAGACTCCAGAAGCTTCTACTAGCAGGAGAGCATTCCTTGAGAAACAACTTGTATTATTGTTAGTGCTGTAAATACCTATTTAGGATATAAAGCAATTTTGAACACATTAAAAGATAAAAAATAAGTTTCACCAAAGACATACCTAAAAACTTGAAGAAAATACAACAAAATCGTACGTTTGCTTTATTAGAAAATTTTTAAAATCATATATTTGAATATAAGGATGTGCACAGTAAAAAGTCCATCCGCAAATCTCCTTTAAACCTCTAAAGTGATTCTAAAATGGTACCGAATCCATCATTTAAGATGGCTTTCAGTTCTTTTTAGGCCTTTGGTAATGCTTTTCACACAGGGTTGCCCTTTTGTAATAAAATATTCTGTGTCAAGAACCAAGGAAGTTTAATTCCTTTGCTACCTTAAAGGACAGAATAATGGGCAATAAATGCCAGCCCAGGGTGATACACTATGCAGAGGAGGCCCCTAGCGGTGAAGCTGCTGCTCCAACTTGGCTTTATACATGTGCTAAGACTGCTTTATCAGGAGGGCAAAATCAATAGGTAATAAAGTCTACCTGAGCTTTGCTTCTTTAATAACCTCTATTAACCCTAATATATAGTAGGGCCATCATTTATAATCCCAAGTTCCTTTCATCAGGAATATGTATATTTATAAATAAAGGATGTGACCTGAAGAATAACTTCATTACATTCTCCATTTAAATTAACAAATACTTGTGGGTGCCCGGGTGGCTCAGTGGGTTAAACCCATGCCTTACAGTTCAGGTCATGATCTCAGGGTCCTGGGATCGAGCCCCGCATCTGGCTCTCTGCTCAGCAGGGAGACCTGCTTCCCCCTCTCTCTCTCTGCCTGCCTCTCTGCCTGCTTGTGATCTCTGTGTGTCAAATAAATAAATAAAATCTTTAAAAAAAATTTTTTTTAATTAACAAACACTTGTGAAACCCTTACACCCTGCTAGGCACTGATCTGGGGGCATGGAGTCAGTTTAAACAGGAGAATGAGCACCCTCACAGAACTCCCTGTTATTTCTTTTCAGCGTAATCATGTTACATTGAGGGCAGAGCTAGAACGATAAGTGGACTGGGAAGTACAATTCACCATCATATGACCTTGTGATGGGTTCTTACCAATAGGAAAAACCAGAAAACCCAAAGTATTGCCCACTCCCACCCTCAAAAGGTCAGCTCCTCACTTTCCATATATATAGGGCAGCATCTGAGGTTCTTCAACAAAATGAGGTTGAATGAATGAATGGAAAATAAGATTGCACTGGATTTTTTTTTTTAATTAGGATTCTATTTACTTGACATAGCACAAGCAAGAAGAGGCAGGCAGAGGGAGAGAGAGAAGCAGGCTCCCCACTGAGCAGAGAGCCCGATGTGGGACTGGATCTCAGGACCCTGAGATCAAGACCTAAGCTGAAGGCAGACTGAGCCACCCAGGCACCCCAGGATTTTTAAACTTAAAAAAAAATTAAAAAGTTGAAACATCCCAGAGTTGAGGATTCCCAGAAATAAAGGAAGACAGAAGCAGAAGACAACATTTATGAAGGACTTCATGTGCTCCAGGCAGTGGGTTAAGTTCCTAAATGTTGTTTCATTCTTCCATAAGGTGAGGAATATTATTGGCATTTTACAAAATAGGAAACTCTAGCTGGGAAAGGGTAAGTGACTTGCCCAAGGTTACTATACATTGGATAAATGGGAGAAGCTGCTTGGAGCCCAGATACCTGGGATGGCAAAGCAAATGTTTGCTTCACTGTAAACTGGTGAATCCCAAAGTTTGAGATTTTCTTTTGAACCCCATTAGTGCAGCTTGCAAGCAGGCATATGAGCTTAGGAACACAAAGATGAACAGAATTAAAGTATTTCAATACTGTATAACTTAACATATTCAATGCAGAGGAATTATTAAATATTTATTGGGTATGGCCCACCTCTTGCTTTCCAGGAACTGACATTCTTTGGGAAAACAACACAGGATCCCATATACTATTAGGCATTATTACACGTGTTCGAGTCACTATTCATGACTAAGGCTTTATTTATTTTTTATTTTTTTCCTATATGCTCTATTCCCAAGTTTGAAAGACTTTTCTCCTTCCAATTAGCAACAATTCAGCACTGCCCAGGGCTTTTTAATGCTCACGGTGCAAGTAATACTATAATAATTATGACTGCCTTATATGAACAATGTTTACAAAATCCAAGAAATCCAGTAGAATTAAATTTAAATTTCTAGTAAAAAGGCGTGACAGAGCAGTTAATTATCTTTATCATCTAGACCTACCTAGCGACATTTAAGTAAAAACTACTCCAAGGCTTTGCAATCAGAAAAAGAGTGGGGTTTGTGGAATAACCACTCTCGCATTCACTCGTGTTCCCAAGCCTCAGTGTGTCCGCACAGACACTGCGGTGAAATTCTCTTCTCTCCCGTCGCTCCTCCTTCGCACGTCGATGGAAAGAGAACTTCAAAGTCACCGACGCGCTGCAGGTGAAGGGTCGCGGCAACAACTTCGCCTCGTCTCTGCGCAGCTTTCCCCGCTCCCGGCCCTTCGAGACCCCCACCGCCCCGACCATGCCCGCGGAAGCGTCTCTCCACGACAGCACAAACACCGGCGCGGGGCGTCCTGCGGGTCGCGCACCCCCTCGGACACACGCCCCGCCGCCCCGCTCCGAGGCCGCGAGCCACCGGCCGCCCTCGGCACGCCCCCCGCGCCCTCCCCATCCCGGCCAAAATAACGCCAATTCCGGCAAAGTCGTCGCGCGGCACGTGTGTGGCCACTTTTGCAGGAGGGTCCGAGAACGCAATTAAGCCGGCAAAGGCCACGACCGAGGGTGGCGGAGCCCCGAGGACCGCCGGCGCGCAGCGGCAGCGGCCGCGACCCTCCCGGGCCGCCGGCTCCGCGTCCTCGCGCGTCCACCTGAAGGCGCCCGCCCGCCGCCGCGCCGAGCCGCCCCGGGCCCCGCCGCCGCGCCGAGCCCCTCCCCCGCCGGCGCCCGCAGACCCCCGCGGCCCGCGGACGGCGCGAGGCCGGGCGCGGCACCGTCTCCGCCGCGGCACCAGCCGCCCCGGGGTCGCGGGCCGGGCAGCGCGAGGAAGACGGGCCGGGCTCCGCGGACCTGCGAGCCGCACCGACGCCCCCGCGCGGCGCACCACACCCGGCGGCCCCGGGAGGCGACCCGACTCACCCCGAGGCGCCCTCCGGGCTGCCCGGCCGGTCCCCGCGGCTCCCGCCGCCGCCGAACTTTCCCTCCTGCGCGGCCGCCGCGGGCTCGGCTCCACCTCTCGCTCCGGCAGCCGCGGAGCCTCCAGGGACCCGGGAGGGGGGCGGGGAGCGGCGGCGGCGGCGGCGGCGGGCGGGCTGAACCTCGGCCAAGCCCCAGCGCCCCGCCGCCGGGTGGGAACCCGCGGGCCGCGAACTCGCGCCGCAGCTGCCGGCCGGGGGTCGCGCTCCGCTGCGCCCACCCGCTTCCCCCGCCGCCCCCCTGCAGTGCATCCTCTGCCCCGTCGGAGCGGGGCGCCCTGGCGGAAGCGGGTCCCCTCTCCTCAGGGGGCACGCCCGGGGCGGGGGGGGGGGCGGGGGGGTCCCCTGCAGGTGACCGGCACTGAGCTCTGGACGAGTTGAGGGAAGGGGCCGGGACACGGCGGCACGCCCGGTACCCCGGGGGACAGAAGGTCGCGTGTCTTTCTGCAAGTTTATAGTCCTCGCTCTTTCTGAACAGTTCCCCACGCCCCTCCCTCTGTTTCCCTCACCCTCAGCGGGAGCTCTCCCCTCCTTGGGGCAGCTGATTTACCAAAACTTTGCAAATTAGACTTTGAAGCATTAATCCTGCAGTCGGTGTCTTTGTGGCCCCTGTCAGAGCATCTTCACTAGAGAACCCCTACTGACAGCGAAGGTCAAACAGCCTTTGGCTCTGAGACCCCACCACCAGAATCACCGGAGAGGTGATTCTGTAGGGACCCCTGATGACCACGGCCCCTGATGGCCTCCAGGAGGCCTAGGTAGAGAAGGCGCAGAAGGACTGAAGTCAGCAAGTGGGCTCTTGAGTGATAAAAGCCCCTCACACGTGCTCAGACCCTCTGGATTCCAGCACTTGTAAGTGTTCCAGCACTTCTCTGGGTGGAGGGAGTGTGGGGTTATGATGTTTCCCAATTCTCAGTACAATGAAAGAGACTAAGGAGGAATCACCTGAAGAGCTCATCTCTCTAGTTACAGGTACAACTTGCAGAGTCAAGAACCAGAGCTAGAAACCAGGACTAGGATAGGACTCCTGATGCAGTGCTCCTTCCACTGTCTGACCAGCAGAATGCTCAAAGCACCCACGTGGGAGGTTTCCAGGCACCAGACTTTATGTGGGCATGGGATAGTAATTCTGGAAGCAATAGGCAGTCCTCAGGCAGCCACCAGGCACTTATTTACCTGCAGAGAGCATCCCGGAAGCAAGCCTTGCTTCCTACTAGGACTCCCTAACACACCAGGCTCAACCTTTTTCTAACCCATGCTGCCCTGGGACTTCAGGTGGCTCTGTACCCACCCCACACCCCTGAGTGGGCTAATCACCCTCCTGATAGAAGGCCCCACAGCAATTCAACTGGGATTTCAGAAAGAAGAAGGTGTTTACCAAATAAATGAAAAATACACTGTCTGTCCTGTTACTGCCCCCAAAAAGTTGCAAGGTTATGGAGCTCATAAATAAATGGTTAACTTAGCATCCACATATATGTAGGTACAAGTCATTGGCCAAGCCTCCTCCATATTTTACCTCACAGCAACCTCGTGAGGCAAATCACATGACAATCCCCAGTGTGCAGATCGAGGGGCCACATGGAGGCTGCAGTTAGTGGTGAGCTGTGTAAAGGTCAGAACCTGCACAGTCAAGTCCTCTGGGTAATCAAGTAACCCCTTCCAGGCCTTTCCAGTTGTTCCAAACACATTCCCACACCTTCATGTATTGATAGGTGGGTTGTTAAAGCATCAATTTTCTTTCCTCCTTTTCTTCCATCTCTCTGTTCAATGATGTTTCCAGAATCTCAATATAATAGGGCTGAAGGGAGGAATCTGGTTTAGAAGATGGGCCAAAGACTTGAGTAAGGGCTGCTGTGCTGGCACACTCGTAGGCTCAGATTCCAGGTTCACACAGAACTGGTTGGGGAAGGTGATGAGGCAATGCCACGGCTGCAACCATTTCTAGCCATCTAGGAGGAAAAGGGAAAATGCTTGAGGATTAATTGCATTTCCTTTAGGGGGGCATAACTTACTTGTAAAGGTACCTGAAGAGATTCTCCAAATAGATCAGCACAGCAATGTATGTGTCAATATGAATCAGTATAAGTCTGTATATCAAAAGTCGTAAAGCCAGTGCTAGCTGGGGCCTCTGGGTACATTGTGACAATAGTTGGTACATGAAAAAATATGGTAGTCGAAGCTAAAAAAATTAATTAATTAATTAATTAATAATTAATTAAAAATATAGTAGTCGAAAAAGTGATAAAACTACAAAATTAAGAGCATAATGCAAGAAAAGTTACATTTTTCTGGGGCGCCTGGGCGACTCGTTGGTTGGGTGTCCAACTCGTGATTTTGGCTTGGGTTGTGATCGGAGTTGTGGGATAGGATTCTCCCTCTCCCTCTTCCCTCCTTCCCTCTCGTGGGTACTCTCTCTCTCTTTCAAATAAATCTTAAAAAATAAAAATAAAAAATTTAAAAATACATTTTTCTGGAGATACTAGAAAAATAAATATTATTTCAATTATTATGTAGTAGATATTATTTGGATTATCCTTTTGAGGGCCACTATAATGAAGCAGGGTCTGTCAGTCACCCTCAGTCTTCATCATTAGCAGAAACAGCAGTGAATGAGGGGAAAGGCCAACCAGCTTGCCCCGGCAGCTCCTGTTCTATAATGACAGCTTGCAGAATTAACCCTGTTTCCAGAAGGAAGAGGGGTTCCTTTAGACTTGAGAGACCAAAGGACCAGAATAAATAGGTTGAACACCAGATGTAGATGTTAAAAACCAATTTATAAGATTGAATTTTAAAAGAAGTTTTCTACCTAAATTTTAGCTTTTAGGGGCAGTACTCTTACATAAACATTTTCATAAGCATAATGATTTAGGAATCTGAATATGTTATTGGACTCCCCAAACATATTATAAAGGTTCTTCCACCTTCATATTATGCTAGTAATGTGGTAACAATACAGAAATATATAGAAAGTTCTGTAAATCAGTAAGGTTATGATGCTGGACTGATTTTACCCCCTTGAGGGAAAAACCAGTCCATATAAAAATACATTTTAAACCAATATATAAGATGTCAAACTTTTACGTTTATAAAATGTAAAATATACATAATAATATGTGATTTTTAAAATATATGTACTTCATGAATATTAAATTTTAAGTGCAAAAAGTGAGACTTCGCCTCACCAGGAGCCTTGAGAACCTTGACCCAGAGCCATCCAGGAGCTAAAAGAGCAGTTGTAAAACTTACTCATTAAAACTCAATTTCTTTACTTTATAAGAGAAGCTCTCACGCAGTCCCTCAAGCTGTGTTGACTCTTACTTTACATAGCTCTAATAATCAGGGCTATCTGATTTCTTAAATCACAGCAAAGGTGCTGTGTAGTCAGAGGTAGCTCATTAGATGGGAGAGGGGTATTGTACTCAAAACATGAAGACTGGCCAGATGGTGTACTGTGAGTAGTGAGTCATTGAGATAGGATCTAATTATATTCTAGAGTCTTCTTCAGAAATCTTGAAAATATGCACTATAGTTCCAACTATGTTTTCATTTAAAATGAGTAAAATAAATAATGTGTGAGTAAAAAAAATAATTTTGTTTTTCTAGGAAAAAAAAAAATCACAGGTGTTGAAAACCCCATTCCATAAACACTTACTCAAACACAGTGGGACTCCATTAAACTCTGTTGACTGAATCACGGATGATTTTTCACTTCTTTTGCATGTTTTATGTTCACTTCTTTAGCTATACACATCAGAATCAATGAGTTGGTTCATAATATTTTCAATCTTACATGCTCTGTTATCCTCGGGGTCAGTGCAGGAGCAGAGCTAGAAGAAGGCCTGCTCTCCTCAGGAAACTCCTCCCAAGCTGTCTTCTCCTAGCGGCAAACAAGTGGAGCAGTTCCCAGGGTAGTACTGTCCACAGAAACAGATTTCACAGGAAAGCCGTCGAAGACATGAGTGCTTCACCGGTTGACTTTTCCATTCTCCTTCTGTGCACTCAGCATTGCCACTACCCAAACACCCCCCACCTCTAGAAGAAAACTAAAGGGTTACAGAGGGAACTGCAGAAAAACCCAAGCAGGGAAGCACCAGAGACTCAGCCACATCTGGTCTACATCCGTCTGACATCAAATCCAGATACCTAAACACAGAGCAGCTCAAAACCATGTCCTTTCTCTCTACAGTAGCACTAACTCACCCACATGCAGATCAAGCTTACGCAGGCCTTTCTTTTTGAAAACCAGGAACACTCAGACATGTCCCTTGGCTGACTCAAATCTCTGTGGCTTTCACTGCAGCTTGAATTTTTTTAACCCTGATGGATAGACTATTTTCAATTATTATTGTGTTTCTTTCCAAGGATTATTAGCATCTTCAAAAAAAAAAAATACACCATTTAATGGGGTATCTGGCTGGCTCACTCCATGGAATGTGCAACTCTTATGAGTTTGAACCTCACATTGGGTGTAGAGATTACTTAGAAAAATAAAATGGTTAAAAAAATGTAGACCTTTTATCATTTAAGTCAGTATCTGCAAGTCCTGTCCCACCTCCAGACCTCACTCTGTGCCCTTTCACTGCTACAAATATACACCGTGTCAATAATTTCCATTAATAAGAGGATATGTTCCAACAATACATACTGTCTCTATTGCAGACAGTAGAAACAGGATGTATAAAGATGTATTCAGGGATATTAGAACAGCAGAGCTGCTGTATAAAATACTAACACTGAACAGTAATATGACCTGGCCACAGGAAGGGCAAGTACAGTTAAATCAATAGGTCCAAAAAGAGGAAAAAGTGCCTACGGGAGAAGCAACAAGTAGGATATCCACCAAAAGTGCAAAGGACACAGAAAGGCAATGATGATGACGTGGAAAACAGGCTGTACCAACTTTAGGAACAAGAATAGTTCCTTTTCTTTTAAAGACTTTATTTCTTTATTTGAGAGAGAGAGAGTGAGCCAGCACAAGCAGGGGGTGAGGCAGAAGGAAAGGGAGAAACAGGCTCCCTGAGCAGAAGCCTGGGATCACGACCTGAGCCGAAGGTGGGCGATTAACCGACTGAGCCACCCAGGTGCCCCTCCTTTTCTTATTTCTCACATGTATCTAAAACCTGTGCACAGAAGGGATTCATTTTGTATGACCACACGCAGAACTATAGAACAAACTTTGCCTTCAAACCAAATGATACCAGGGTCACTCTCCTTACTGTATAAGACGCATTTGGCTTTATTGTAAACACAGCCAGAAAATGGTTTAGTCAAATCATTAGTCCTCCAGTAACAGTAAGTGAAGCAGTTAGTGTGTGCCAGGCACCATGGAAACTACAAAAATGATGTAGCCCTTGTCCTTAACCTCAAGGAACTCAAAATCTAGGAGGAAAGACTAAACACAAGATTATAGGAATTTGAAGGAGGGAAAGAGAGTGAGAGAGACACCCCCCACCGCAAGGTGCCCATGGATGGTTTCACGTTAAAAGTAGTTTTTCAGACAGATCTTGTATGATGGATAGGATTTTGATGGGCAGAGAAAATAGGAGAGTACCCGAGAAGTAATGCCTGACCAGTATAGCAGAGATAGGAAGGCACTGTGCACGTCTATCATGGCCAGAACATAGGCCACATTTAGGGGGAAAAGTAAAAGCCTAAAAATGGCCTGAGTCGAGATTATGGGGGACTTTGAATGCTAGATAAGGAACTTATCATGTGAATTTTTGTGAGTTGGGAATGTGAGTATGTGAGCAGATTCGGTAACTGTTAGTTGCCTGATCAACAGGCTTTCCTGCTAGCTGGAAGGACTCTAATTATTCTGAGCCCAGCTCTGAGAAGTCCTGCCTGAGGCCTAGAGGGAGGTCAACATGTCCCCAGCTCTGGGTAGGAGTGCAGGGATGGGCTCTGGTAGATTTAAGCCAATGGGAAAATCAGTGTGAAAAATGGCTAAGCTTATGGAGTCTGTGGGATACCCCCAAAAGAGAGTCTGGCTATCAACCAGGATAGCAAGCTGGAATTCAGGAGAGGCTAAGACCAGAGATAAGAGAGTAGGGAGTCTTCCACAGACAAAAATAGAATCATCTACACGAGAATGAAAAGAACAGCTAGTGAAAGTATATAAAATGAAGAAAGGTGCTGAGAGCACAATGCAGGGAAACATTAGAATTAATGAGCCAAGAAAGGATGCTCTATAAAGAAAACTGGGAAGGAATGGTGACAAGGACAGGAGAAACAAGAGGTGTCTTTGGAGCCAGAGACCTTTAAGAGGCAGATGACGGTCACAAGCATAAAGTCCTATAGCATCTACTAGGTTTGTTAAGAAGTTACCTTAGCTGTAGATGAGCCACGATAATCATCTCAAAAAGCCAACAGGAAAGGTATATATACCCACGATGGGACAACATCAGCTAACTAAATACTAAGTTTCCCTGTTTTCTACTGCAATCATAAAATCTGTGTTGTTACACTGACATTTTACAATGGACTCAAGTCGCTTTGCTGTTGATGACTTTGTAGGACTTACTAGGATGCAAATGTTGACCCTGTCACCATGCACAGAGTTTCCAGCATATCATCAACCTCAGCATCAAAAACAATAGCCAGAAACCAGGAACAGAGCATAAGTGCCTACATGTTCATTTGTCCTGATTGGTTTTTAGCATCACAACCCTATCAGTAATTCAAGCAATAAAGTAAATTTATTATGTTCCTTTAATAATGGTGTATCTTTGGTTTAAATAGGGATGGGCCAGAGATGAAATTTTTGTAAAAAAATAAATGTGACTGCAAATGAAAAAATCATTGTTGTTATAGGATCTCAAGACCTTTCATCTGCAGACCCAGCTGTGTTTAACCCCAAGTTTGTCCTAAACAAATACGGCCTTACCAAATTTAGGATCCACAGTCTCAACATGGAGTAGGGGGTGTCATTGGTCTTGCTGCCCTCAGGCTGTGTCCACTGAGCGCATCTGCCTACCATCAGCTACAGCCTCTCCCCTTAGCATCTTCCTTTTCCGGCAGTATTAAGGATTGGGCTTGCTTTTCTGGGGTTCTAAGTCCTCCTCTGAGAACAATCTCTGCTCTGAAGACCGTCTATCCAACCTGGGCCCTGATCCCTTCTTGGTTCTCTGCGGGTTCCTTTGTTCAATTTCACTTCTTCCACCTGCAATACTCTTCCCTAACTGAATCCTGCTCCAACCTTGACAGCTCCAGCAAAATTTAGCTTAGATCTCTGCACCTGAAAAACAGTACCATCTCGGCACCCAAACTCCTGTTGTCCACTTCCACACCCTCTTACAGGTACATCACTCAGACCAACATCTGCTGGATGCCTTTGGGCACCGTGAGTAGGATTGTTAGTCAACTCTCAGAAGGACCAATTCTTCTATCTGGTTAGTTCAAATAACGACAACAACAATATTACTATTGTTAAGATTTTTGTTTTTTATCATTTCAGGCACTGTTCTAGGCCCAAATATATTTATATACTGGCCACAACCTATGGGGAACCTGAAACTTAGAAAGGTTATACGGTTTTCCCAAGGTCACATTGCTAGTAAGCTAGGGGGCCAGGATTCACACCCATTCCCCATGACACATCCCTGCCTCATAAAATCTTTCAAAACATCATAGATAGGGGAAAAGTAATAAAATAGACTCTTTGTGGTGGAAAAGTTGGGAACCACTTATCTCTCCAACACTCCCCTCTGAGAACACGGTAAATCCAAAATTGAGATCTAGCCCACCTGACTCCGAGTCCAGTGCTCCTTAGCTATCCTCCCTGTGTTCTTCTAATGTTTGAAATAATAACTGATTAGAGTTATCAAGAAGTGTGACAAAGTATTACAATGGAAAATTAAACAAGATTTGAATTCATGGATCTGCTTCTTCAGTCATTTGCTTTGTTCTTTGGTCACATGACACCATGTTTTGTACTCTGAGGTGATAATCAACGTCATTGATTCTCAGTTCATTAAGCCAAAAACTGGAGTCAGACTAAAAATGTTTACCTAACAAAATAAAGGAGACTTTTTGTTTCTCTTCCTTGTCACAGAACAAATACTTCCTATTCCTAATTTTTTTACTAGCATCTTGGAAGACTACCAGTCCCAAGATCTATAAACAGTGCTTCTCTCCAGATAGAGTTTTTATCTGGATTGGGCACAGAGAGATAAACTGCTCCCTCACTGATAAAGAGCTTTTTGAAGATGTTTACTGTATATAAATTCTGCTTTGTGCCAGAGTATAATGCCCAGGAATGAGGGGGAAATATTGCTTATTGTTGTACGTACAGTTCTATTTTTTTCAGAGTCATACAGTGGTCACAGATAAAATAAGAAAGCAAATAATCTGACAACACCACATTGCAGTTGAATTTCATCAAAAGAGAACTGGGCATGTGTCCATTAACTCTTGGGTGAGTCGCCCATGTCGCCTCTTTGGAGAAGGAAGAGGCTGCTAGAGCCAACTTCCTGGGAAGTCTCTGAAGCTGGAGCCAGCCAGCACCATCACTGGCAAGGTGCACCCTCTTCCAAGCCCGCCACCAAGCAACCAGCTCTGAGAAACACTGGGAAATAACACCGTATTTTGAAGTGATTAAGAAGTCGTCACACTTACACAGGCCAGTGTTTCCTAGTCGGGGTTCCCAGTGGTCACCTCCCCACAGAAGCCTCCTGCAGTTCTGAATTTCTAGTTATGCTTCAGGGGACATTAACTATGGCCCTGCCATTCTAGATGTGGGGGTTTGTGAAGCCTATTGGTATAATAATAGCATACCTACTCTTGGATGTTGGATTGTCTTTCTCCAAACGGACCACTCAGAGACAGATAAACCAAGGGACCAGCCACGCAGCTTTTTAGAGTAACAATCCATAAGAGGAGACAAACATATCTCCAAAATAAATCAGAACTGTAGCTCCAGTTAAACCTGAGTAAAATGTAATTGGTCTCACTAGTCTTGAAATAGACAACTTCCTGGAATGGGAAAAGAAACTCCATGCACACCCCTGCACACACACATTTATCTCTGTTGAGTATCTTGTCAATGTCTATGTGCTAAAGAGTAACTACTTGCCTTCAGCTGATTTTCTAAAATCAAGTAATATATGGCATAATGTTTACTGAAGTTAATGAGTTTATTATCTAAAATTTTAAACCTTTTAATATTTTTCTGGCTCAGAAAAATCACAAAAGGAAATAGAAGTGCAAACAAGAACTATAGAAAAATGGAAAATCAAACAAATTTATCATCATCCAATGACGTAAATTGAATAAATGATCCTAACACTGTTCAAAGTTCACTGCTATACACTAGTTTCTTCCCACTCCCACTAACTAAAGACTAAGTAATTATTTAAAGAATTTAATCCAAGTTGTGTTGCCTTCTCGGGCTCACATAAAAATCTTGACCCAGGGCGCCTGGGTGGCTCAATGGGTTAAGCCATTGCCTTCGGCTCAGGTCATGATCTCAGGGTCCTGGGATCGAGTCCCGCATTGGGCTCTTTGCTCAGCAGGGAGCCTGCTTCCCTCTCTCTCTCTCTCTCTCTGCCTGCCTCTCTGCCTACTTGTGATCTCTCTCTGTCAAATAAATAAATAAAATCTTTAAAAAAAAAAAAAAATCTTGACCCAATGTCAGAACCACTCTTTTTCTCACCATCAAAAAAAAAAAAAAAAAGGTGGGGGGAAATGGCCTCTGACACTTCAGAAAACAGTCTGGCAGTTCCTTTAAGTTACACACATATCACCCATATGATCCAACCATTTCACTCTGAGGTATTTACCCAAAAGAAAAGGAAATGCAGGGCACCTGGGTAGCTCAGTCAGTTAAGCATCTGAGTCGATTTCAGCTCAGCTTGATCTCTGGGTCCTGGGCCCCTGCTCAATGAACCGTCTTCTTCTCCCTCTCTCTCCCCTCCTCCCCCAATTCGTGCATGCTCTTTCTCTCTCTCTCCCCACTCTTAAAATAAATAAATAAATAAAATGTCAAATTTCACTTGTTTATTAAAAAAAGAAAAAGAGAAAAAGAAAAAGAAATGCCTGTCAAAACAAAGATTAATACAAATATTCAGAGCAGCATTATTTGTAATAGGCAAAGTTGCAAACAACCCAAATGTCCATCAAGAGTTGAATGAAGAAAAATTATGGCTTTTCCCTACTCTCGAGTTTTAAAGAAATTCATTCATATTTCTTCTTAAAAAAATAAAAAAGAAATTGTGGTTTATCCATGGAACAGAATACTATCCAGAATAAAGATAAGCTATTTGCTCAACAACATAGATAAATCTCAAAACAGTTATGACAACTGAAAGAAGCCAGACCAAAAAGGACATATTGTATGATTTCATTTATATAAAATTCTAGCAAATGCAAAGTAATCTGCGGTGACAGAAAGGAAGACTGGAGGTGCTTGAACATGGGGTAGGCAGAAGGGAATAGAGGGAAGAATTATAAAAGGACATGAGAAAACTGAGGTGCCTTGGTGGTTCAGTAGGTTAAATCCTCTGCCTTCAGCTCAGGTCATAATCCCAGAATCCAGGACCGAGCCCCAAATCACGCTCTCTGCTCAGCAGGGAGTCTGCTTCCCCCGCCCCCTCTCTGCCTCTCTGCCTACTTGTGATCTCTGTTTGTCAAATAAATAAATAAAATCTTAAAAAAATTTTTTTAATTTAAAAAAAATTTTAAAAGGACATGAGAAAACTTTTTTAGGCGATAATATCTTCACAATCTTGATTATAGTAAAGTTTTCTCAAAACTTGGTAATGTCAAAACTTAGCAAACTGTACACTCCAAATATGTGTTGTTTATTGTATATTATTTAAAAATTTTTAAATAGGCTTCTGTGTTTGAAAGAACAATTTTTGTATCCGGCTTTCAGTTAAGAATTAGGAAGAACTTTTGGAAACTAAGTGAATGATCCTGATCTTTTTGGTCTATGACTAAAACACTGGTTCTCCAAATTTAGTAGACATAAGATTACCTGAGATGTTCCTTTAAATGTAGATTCTTGTGTTTCAGACAGAGGTGTGTTGGAAAATGTTTAATAACTAGCTCCCCAAGAACACAAAAAACAAAACAATGTAGTGATTTTATGCATGCATCATAATATATTTTGCTGATAAAATAGATTTTGACATATAATTTATAGATAATAATATATTCCATGTTTTAAGATTTTGTTTTTATAAATTTCATAATCTAATTCTCATTCTTATAGAATGCTTTGGTTGATATTTGCCAAACCCTATCTATAGCCAGCCCATGGTTGCAGTTGGTGAGCAAGTGACATGAATATTAGTTAATATTTCCATTTACATGACTGAATAATACTGAAGTAAAATATCATTTATTAGTAATGTGAGAGATTTCCTTACTGAATTGTGTAACAGTTTTTTTAATATTTCCTCATATTTTGTACTATTTATGATGGCCATAAACATGACACACTTAATCTACATTATTAACACTTTCTCCCGCACTTTCTGAAGTCTAGACCATAAACAAAACAACAACTCCCGTTGCTGAGTGAAATTCGTTAATTTCCATGGCATAAATGTCCCACGTGGTGAATTTCAAGTGATGCTGAATATGCAGGTGAGGACAGATGTCTGCACACACCATTATACGGTATTTCCACCATACAGATACGAAGGACATCACCTCAAAAGCATAGATACCGGTAAAGTGTAGTAAAGTCTGTAGAAAGCGGGTTTTGAATATTTATTACCTTTGTTTTAATATAACTTACTTAACTATCAGCTTATATAATTTAACTTTTTAAATTATTTTGGTAACTTTAAAATCCCTTAAAATTTAATAGTTGGTTCTAAAGAGCCAGTATAAATCAGCTCCAGCAAACCACTGGCTCTAGCTCACCCATAAGGAATTAGAGCCTCTGGGACTAAGGGCTCAGGAATCTGCATTTTTAATATTTCCCCCAAGTGATCCTGATGCAAGAGATTGGTAGATAATCTAATTGCATTTTTTTTCTTTTTAGCTGGTAAATAGGTAATCTGCATCAGCAACATGGTAAGGGAAAGAATGTAGGATTATTAGGAGCACTAAAGTTCTAGCTCTACTTCTGCCACTAATTATATGGCCTTGAGCAAGTCACTAATCCTCTAAGTTTCCTAATCTAATAAGGAGGGAGTGGGACTAAGGAAGGGTTGGTGGATGTAATTTTAAAAAGATTTATTTGCATACTGGACTATTTATGGCCTTCATAATCTGATATCTATGATTTGCTTTGAAATGCTTCAGAAAAACGAAAGAAAAAAATGAGCTGGGAGGTAGGTAAAACGAGATTGGCAAACTGTTTGGGTGATGAGAACATGAGGATTTATTATACTACTCTACTTTTGAGTGTGGTTGAAATTTTCCATAATAAAAATTTCCTGGAAAGTTACTCTAATAACTTTCCAAGATCCTTTTTATCTTTAAAAATAGGCTTCGCATCATCCTTGCGGTTCTAAATTATTTAATGGGACAGGGGTCAGTGATTAGCATCTACTATATATTTGATGCTTGGGAATTTGAATCTATTTAGGAGTCTCAGAGCAAATCAGTAGCTGAGCCAGGATTTTAACACCAGCCATCTGGGCTCCAAAGCCCATGTGGCTCTCGCTGGTATAGCAACACCCAGGGGTGCTGCTGTGCCACTCACTACAGCACCAAATGGGAACGTGGAGATGAGAGAGAGGGTGAGATGGGTATGTTAACTCCCATCTTCCAGGTGGAGCTTCAATACGCTATTCAAAATATACCCTGATTCTAATTATGTGCAAACCTCGGGCAAACATTACCACAGGCAATTAAAAAGCCAGTCACAGAGAGTCCTCTAAGCAGCCTCTGGGCTATTGAGAAACTGGTTATATCACTCCCAATTCTACTGATCATTTCAGAAGGAAAATGGGAAAGAAAGGGTGAAATCACACAGGTCAAAAGAGTATTTTCTGCTTTTCAGCTAGGCTGGCAACCTGATACAGAGTTGACTAGTAAACATTCAATAAATGTATTGGGTAGAATCTAGGTAAACCTTAAACATTTTATGCTATTTGTGCTAAATAACAGTGGACAACATTTAGAACTTTTGTGGATTAATCTAGTAATTTTTGATTCACCTAATTATTAATAAATTATTATACCAATAGTGCTTAGGAAAATTTTTCAACTTGGGAATTTTAGGCCCCTCTTGCATAAGTTCCATACAATAAAACTAACTTAAGATACAATTAAGAGGGGCGCCTGGGTGGCTCAGTGGGTTAAGCCTCTGTCTTCAGCTCGGGTCATGATCCCAGGGTCCTGGGATCTAGCCTCGAATCAGGCTCTCTGCTCAGCAGGGAGCCTGCTTCCTCCTCTCTCTCTGCCTGCCTCTCTGCCTACTTGTGATCTCTGTCTGTCAAATAAATAAATAAATAAACTTAAAAAAAAAAAGAATCAATTAAGAGATAAATAGGTAGATCAGAATAATTTTTAAAAAGCAAGGGTCGGGATGCCTGGGTGGCTCAGTTGATCAGGCAG
Organism: Mustela nigripes; assembly: GCF_022355385.1. Lineage (NCBI taxonomy): Eukaryota > Metazoa > Chordata > Mammalia > Carnivora > Mustelidae > Mustela > Mustela nigripes. The sequence goes on along the minus strand of NC_081574.1, from coordinate 38,570,978 downwards.
CTGCCTTCGGCTCAGGTCATGATCCCAGCGTCCTGGGATCGAGTCCCACATCGGGCTCCTTGCTCCGCGGGGAGCCTGCTTCTCCCTCTGACTCTGCCTTCCACTCTGCCTGTGCTCGCTCTCGCTCGCTCTCTCTCTGACAAATAAATAAATAAAATCTTTAAAAAAAAATAAAATAAATAAAAATAAAAAGCAAGGGTCAGTTATATGCTTCTATAAGAAACTAACTTTAAATACAAAGACACATGGGACGCCTGGGTGGCTCAGTTGTTGGTTAAGCAGCTGCCTTCGGCTCAGGTCATGATCCTAGCGTCCTGGGATCGAGTCCTACATCGGGCTCCTGGCTCAGCAGGAAGCCTGCTTCTGCCTCCGCCTGCCACTCTGTCTGCCTGTGCTCACTCTCTCTGATAAAAGAAAAAAAAAAAGTTTAAAAAAAAATACAAAGACACAGCCAGGGGATGGGGGGGAGGGGTGCTGGGTAGCTCAGTGGGTTAAAGCCTCTGCCTTCGGCTCAGGTCATGATTCCAGGGCCCTGTAATCGAGCTTCTGCTCACCAGGGAGCCTGCTTCTCCACCCACTATCTCTGCCTACCTCTCTGCCTACTTGTGATCTCTCTCTGTCAAATAAATAAATAAAATCTTTAAAAAAAAAAAAAGACATAGATAGGTCAAAAGTAAAAGAGTAGGGAAAGATATACCATGTGAATGCTAACCAAAGGAAAATTGAGTGGTTATATTAATATCAGACAAAGTAGACTTCAGAACAAGAAATATTATCCAGGATACAGACAGGAATCACATAATTATGAGAGTCAGTTCACCGAGAGACATAACAATCCTAAATGTGAATACACTTAGGAACAGAGGTTCAAAGCACAAAAAGCAAAAACCAATAGAACTGAAAGAAAAAATAGAAAAATCCACAATCCTGGAGCTCACCACAAAGTCTGAGAGCTAAGACCCACATTAAGTTGAATGCTCTCTAGGCAGCTAAATTGTCCCCTCTCTGGCACATACCAGAACGTAAAGCAAATCCTTTCTGAAGAAATTATCCTGGGCTTAGGCCCTCATAATTCCAACTTATTAAAATCAGCCAAATCTTGGGAATGCAAGCTTGTGCAGCCACTCTGGCAAATAGTATGGAGGGTCCTCAAAAAGTTGACAATAGAGCTATCAGCAACCCAGCAATTGCACTACTAGGAATTTACCACAAATATACAAATGTAGTGAAAAGAAGGGGCACATGTACCTGAATGTTTATAAGGGTAATGTCCACAATAGCCAAACTATGGAAAGAGCCCAGATGTCCATCAACAGATGAATGGATAAAGAAGAGGTATATCTAGGTACCATGGAATATTACTCAGCCATCAAAAAGAATGAAATCTTTCCATCTGCTACAACATGGTTGGAACTAGAGGGGATTACACTAAGCAAAACAAATCAAGTAGAGAAAGACAATTATCATATGATCTCACTCATATGTGGAATTTAGGAAACAAATAGAGGATCATAAGGGGAGAGAGAAAAACCTAAAACAAGATGAAATCAGAGAGGGAGACAAACCATGAGAGACCCTTAACTCTAGGAAACAAACTGAGGGTTGCAGGAATGTGTCATGTACCAAGTGACATGAATGAAAATAAATCTAGGAGCGCCTGGGTGGCTCAGTTGGCTAAATGTCAGCCTTCATCTCAGGTCATGATCCCAGGGTTCTGGGATGGGCCCCACATCAGACTTCCTGCTCAATAGAGAGTCTGCTTCTCCTTCTCCCTCTGTCTCTCACCCCACTCATGCTTGCTCTCACTTGCTCTTCTCTGTCTCTGTCAAATAAATGAATAAAATCTTAAAAAAAAAAAAAAAAAAAAGGAGATGCAAAGATGGCAGAGGAGTAGGGGATCCTATTTCAACCAGTCCTCTGAATTGAGCTGGATATCTACCAGACCACTCTGAATACTGATCTCACCCAAATCAGCCTGAGATGTAAGAAGATATATCTGGAGCTCTACAAATAGAATATCTCTGGCAGTTGATCTAGAGGTATGAAGCAGAGAGCCATGATTCTGCAGGCAGATATTGGAAGATAAACAGAAGGGGGTGGAAGCCTCCAGGTCCTGAACCGCCAGAGCACAAAAGCCTCCCACACTGGGGAATAGGTACAGACTCATAGACCGGTAGCAGTGGGATAAGGACTTTAGGGCAGCCCCCGAGACTGAACCCTGGAGCTGCGGAGGCACGCATGTGAACTAGGAGTGGCTGGCGGTTTTAGAAGCACAAAGGGCAGAGCCATGCCTGGACTGGAAGCAGGGGCTGGGAGTGCTGCACAACCCAGGATGCTATGGTTTTTAGCAGCACAGACAGAAATGGAGACAGTGTGGCCTGGGAAGCTCACCAAAAAACAGACTGCGATCTCTCTGTTCTGAGACAGAGGTTTGGATATAGTCACTTCTGCTCTTACTCTCAGAAGAGATGGGGAAAGCCACCAGGGAAAGCTGCCAGAGGAAAACAAGCTCCCAAAAAAACAGTTCTCACTGAGCCTATCCTCTCCCCCACAGAGGCATGGCAACTCTGTCCAAACAGGGTTACCTGAGTATTAGGCAGCAGGCCCCTCCCCTTGAAGACAGCCCGGAAGAACAAGAGGCTGACAACCCTGAGGTCCCTACAAAACAGGTGCATCTTGCTGGGGTTGTGGTCAATAATTTGGAATCTCTACATTCCTTCAACCACTCCTCAACAGAATGACTAAGAGCAGGAACCCCCAACATAGGAGAGACTCAGAGACAGTGACCTCTGCCATAGAACTAATGGATATGGACATAAGCAAGAAATAGACTTCAGGGTAACAGTTATACAGACAATAGCTAGGATGGAGAAAGCCATTAATGGTAACATAGATTCTGAGAGCTGGTGTGGCAGCTATCAATGAGATCCAATCTAATCTAGATACCCTAAAAGCTAGGGTAAATGAGGCAGAAGAATGAATTAGTGATCTAGAAGACAATCTGATAGAAAAGAAGGAACAGGAGGAGGCCTGGAACAAACAGCTTAAAATCCATGAAAACAGAATTAGAGAAATAAATGACACCATGAAACATTCCAATGTCAGAATTTTGGGGGTCTCTGAGGGGGTGGGGAGAGAAAGGGCTTCTGATATATTTAAGCAAACTATAGCCAAGAACTTCCCTAATTTGGGGGATGAAACAAGCATTCATGGCCTAAGGCAGAGAGGACCCCTCCCAATATCAAGGAAAACAGACAAACAAGCTGGCATGTAATAGTAAAACTTGCAAATCTTAGAACCAAGGAAACCATCTTAAGGGCATCTGGGAGAAGAAATTCCTTACATACAGAGGGAGGAATATCAGAATAATGTCAGACCTGTCCACAGAGACCTGGCAAGCAAACGGGCTGGCAAGAAATATTCAGGGTACTAAATGAGAAAAACATGCAGCCAAGAATTCTTTATCCAGCAAGGCTGTCAGTTCTCACTGAGCCTATCCTCTCCCCAGAATGAATGGAAAGATAAAGAGCTTCCAGGACTGGCAGACTAAAAGAATACATGACCACTAAGCCAGCCCTGCAAAAATATTAAGGGAGGAGGTCTATAAAAGGAGAAAGATCTCAAGAGTGATATAAAACAGAAATTTACAGGGCGCCTGGGTGGCTCAGTGGGTTAAGCCTCTGCCTTCAGCTCAGGTCATGATCTCAGAGTCCTGGGATGGAGTCCCGCATCGGGCTCTCTGCTCAGCAGGGAGCCTGCTTCCCCCTCTCTCTCTCTGCCTGCCTGCTTGTGATCTCTCTCTCTCTCTAAATCTGTGAAATAAATAAATAAAATCTTAAAAAAAAAAACAAATTTACAGAGACAATCTATAGAAACAAGGACGTCATAGGAAACAAGATGACAATAAAATTACATCTTTTAATAATCACTCTCAACATGAACAGCCTCAATGCTCCCATAAAATGGCACGAGGTTGCAGACTGGATAAAAAGACAGAACCCATCCATATGCTATCTACAAGAGACTCGTTCTAAAACTAGAGATACATCCAGACTGAAAGTGAAGGGATGGAAAACTATTTTTCATGCCAACAGACTTCAGAAAAAAGCTGGGGTAGCAATTCTCATATAAGTCAAATTGGGTTTTAGGCTGAAGACTGTAGTTAGAGATACAGAGGGACACTGTATCATTCTTTAAGGGTCTATCAAACAAGAAGATCTAACAACTGTAAATATCTATGCCCCCAACATGGAAGCAGTCAACTACATAAGCCAACTGTTAACCAAAATAAAGACACATATTGATAATAATAAATTAATAGTGGGAGACCTCAACACTCCACTCTCAAGCAATAGACAGATCATCCAAGCAGAAAATCAACAAAGAAACAGAGTTTGAATGGCACACTGGACCAGATGGACCTCATAGATGTATACAGAACATTCCACCCTAAAACAACAGAATATTCATTCTTCTCAAGCACACATGGAACTTTCTCCAGAATAGACCACATACTGGGTCACAAATCAAGGCTCAACTGATACCAAAAGACTGAGATTATTCCCTACATATTCTCAGACCACTGTGCTTTGGAACTCGAACTCAATCACAAGAATAAGTTTGGAAGAAATTCAAACACTCGGAAGCTAAAGACCATCCTGCTAGAGAATGGTTGGGTCAAAGAGGAAATCAAAGAACTTAAACAATTCATGGAAACCAATGAGAATGAAAACACATCAGTCCAAAACCTATGGGATACAGCAAAAGTGGTCCTAAGGGGGAAATGCATAGCCATCCAAGCCTCACTCAAAAAAAAATAGAAAAATTCTGAATATATAAACTATCTTTACACCTTAAAGTACTGGAGAATTAACAACAAATTGAGTCTAAGGGACTTAGAATGGAAATAATTATGATTAGAACAGAGATCAATGAATTACAACCAGAAATAGAGTCGAACACATCAATGAAACTGGAAGCTGGTTCGTTGAAAGAATTATTAGGATCAATAAACCACTGGCCAGACTTATCCAAAAGAAAAGAGAAAGGACCCAAATTAATAAAATTATGAACGAAAGGGGAGAGATCATAACTGACACTGAGGAAATGGAAAAAATTATCAGAAATTATTATCAACAGCTACATGCCAATAAATTAAGAAACCTGGAAGAAATGGATGCATTCCTGGAAACCTTTAAACTATCAAGACTGAAATAGGAATAAACTGACACCTTGATAGACCAATAAACCAGTAACGAGACTGAAGCAGTGATAAAAAAAACAAGAGTCCAGGACCTGACGGATTCCCTGGGGAATTCTACCAAACATTCAAAGAAATACTACGTACTCTCCTGAAGCTGTTTCAAAAAATAGAAACAGAAGGAAAACCTCCAGATTCATTCTATGAGGCCAGCATTACCTTAATCCCAAAACCAGGCAAAGACTCCATCAAAAAGAATTCCAGACCAATATCCCTGATGAGTATGGATGCCAAGATTCTCAACAAGATCCTAGCTAATAGGATCCAACAGTACATTAAAAAGATTATCCAGCATGACCAGGTGGGATTTATCCCTAGGATGCAAGGGTGGTTCAACATTCACAAATCTATCAATGTGATGGAACAAATTAACTGAGCCCAATAAGGGGGGCTGTGGAAACTTCTGATTTATAGGCAGTTAGTCAGAAGCACAAGTAAAAACATGGACTTACAATTGGCATTTGAAGTGAAGGTTAAGCTTGTGAGACTGAGCCCTTAACCTAGAGAATCTGATATTATCCTAGGTAAATAGAGTCAGAATTGACTGAATTATAAGACACCCAGCGGGTGTTGGAGACTTGTTGGTTGGTGTGGGGAATCCCACCCCATTCCCCCAACCCATGCTGGAACTGGGTACAAAACCCTTCACCCAGACACACTGAGTCATCATTTTGGAGCAACAATGCATGTCCAGCACAGCTCTGGACCTAGTGCAGTTCTGTCTCCTGAAGTTAGAGGGTGACAAGGCACATGCCTGTAGCCACCACGCCTCACTTATCCCTGTGCCTGGTGGTTTCCGAATGGGAGCAGGACATGTTGGGCCCCGTGCTGGATATGGACAACAACAACAATAACAAAATACCTCTTATAACATATTTTTCACATAAACCTATTTGGGAATGGAAGCTGGCCTACTTATACTATTTTATACTTGGCCTAATTTCTAATTATATCCTTGGAATAATTTAGCAGAGGATGTAAAATTATAATGTCTTTGTAGAGAACAGAGCATGTCTCTAGCATGATTACCCATATTTTCACTTTCTTCCCTTCCTCTGTGGCTCAAATACAGTACAGTTGGAATTTTACCCCATGATCACAGCAATGGCACAGTCATAAACTGCTTTTAATCTCCTTATCCTTGCAAATTAGTTACTGTAGCAACTAGTAATCATACTAACTACTTTCTTTAGAGCTTTTTTTTCTACTTCAGTACCACTGACAATTCGGACTGGATAATTCTTCATTGTGGAAACTGTACTATGCCGGTGTTAAGATGGTTAGCAGCATCCCTGGCCTCTACCACTAGATGTCAGTAGCACACCCCTACCCCTCACCCCCAGTCATGACAATCAAAAAATGGGTCCAGCAGCTGACAATTGTCCCTTGGGACAAAATCGCCACTGTTACAAACCCAACATTCTAGAGCATTCCTGATGCAAATGAAACTGGAATACCAAATGCTGGAATTACATTTTCTCCTATCTTACTCTACTTTCTTATCTTGCTAAATCAATGACTATATTGCTCCTTAATGTACCATCTTAGCCACCAAAAAATGTTGACCACACTGTGACACTGAAACACTAAAGATAAAGAATGATTTTTTAAATATTTCATTTCACAAAAGAGCTGTGCATGTACAGTGAAGGCACCTGAACAACTGTGTTGTCCTGGTAACAAACCTTAAACTTCAATCTTCCACAGCTGTGGATGCTTTTACTTAAGCTTTCCCAATTATGTCATGGAACTATAAAATACTACACAGAAATTTTTCTTTTTACTTTTTCATATAAACCTCCTTAAGAATATTTATTAGAGTGGATTTATCAGACATGAAATTATTGCTTCAGGATTATGAACAGTTTTATAGCCCTTAACTGTGTTGCCGAATTGCTATACCAAAGAGTTGCACCATCTACCATCTCTGATTTGAAATAATACCACCTGCTAGAGAACACTACTAAAACAATAAGACTTTTTCTAACCACCTTGAAAATATTGGCTTTCTTGGTTCTTTGGAATGCTTTCCAATTTCTAAAAACATACTTCTAGATATCCAGTTTCTTTTTTTTTTTTTTTTAAGATTTTATTTATTTGTCAGAGAGAGGGAAAGAGAGCAAGCACAGGCAGACAGAATGGCAGGCAGAGGCAGAGGGAGAAGCAGGCTCCCTGCTGAGCAAGGAGCCCGATGTGGGACTCGATCCCAGGACGATGGGATCATGACCTGAGCCGAAGGCAGCTGCTTAACCAACTGAGCCACCCAGGCGTCCCTAGATATCCAGTTTCTTAAAAAAAAATTTATTCAACATGATAAAGGCAATATACAAAAACAAACAAACAAAAAAAAAAAACAACAGCCAACCCAAGGCTAACATCACACTAAATAATGAAAGCTTTTGTCCCAATCAGGAATAAGACAAGCACATCCACTTTTGCCACTTCTCCTCCACATAATCCTGGAAGTTCTCACTAAAGCAACCAGGCAAGAAAAAGAAATAGGCATCTACATTGGAAAGGAAGAAGTAAAGTTATCTGTTTTCAGATGTCATGTTTTTATATGTAAAAAAACTCTAAAGATTCCATACAAAAACCTGTTAGAACTGGTAAGTGAATCCAAGAAAGTTGCAGAATATAAAATCAACACACAAAAACTGATTCAGTTTCTTTACACAAACAATGAATATTCCAAAAAGGAAATTAAGAAAACAATTCCAGGGGCACCTGGGTGGCTCAGTGGGTTAAATCCTCTGCTTTTGGCTCAGGTCATGAACCTAGGGTCCTGGGATCGAGTCCCATGTCGGGCTTTCTGCTCAGCAGGGAGCCTGCTTCCCTTCCTCTCTCTCTGCCTGCCTCTCTGCCTGCTTATGATCTCTGCCTGTCAAATAAATAAATAAAATATTAAAAAAAAGAAAGAAAGAAAACAATTCCTTTTATAACAGCATCCAAAGAATAAACACTTATGAATAAATTTAACTAAGGAGGCAAAAGATTAGTACACTGAAACTAGAAAACACTCCAGAAAGAAATTAAAGAAGATATAAATAAATAGACATTCTATGGTCATGGAAAGGAAAATTTAATATTGATAAGATGACAATACTATCCAGGGGTGCCTGGGTGGCTCAGTTGGTTAAGCATCTGCCTTTAGCTCAGGTCATGATCTCAGGGTCCTGGGATCGAGACCCATGTTGGGCTCCTTGCTCAGCAAGGAGTCTGCTTCTTCCTCAGCCACTGCCCTTCCCCTGGCTTGTGCTTACTCACTCTCTCTCTCACACAAATAAATAAAATCTCAAAAAAAAAAAAGATGATAATACCATCCAACGTGGTATAGAGATTCAGTGTAATCCCTATCAAAATCCCAATGATGTTTTTTGTAAAAGTAGAAAAATCCAACTTAAAATTCATATGGCATCTCAAGGGACCCCAAATAGATAAAACAATCTGTAAGACAAAAACAAAGTTGGAACTTTTCATACTTTCTGATATCAAAACTCACTATAAATTTTAAGTAATCAAAACAGTGTGATAATGGCATAAGGACAGCCATAAACCAATAGAATAGGACATAGATCCCCAAAATAAACCCCCACATTTATGTTCCATTGATTTTTTTAAGATTTTATTAATTTTTGAAAGAGAGAGCATGTGGGGGGAGGGGCAGAGGGAGAGAGAGACTCTCAAGCAGACTCCATGCTTAGTATGGAACCCAACACAGGGCTCTCTCACAACATGACGTGAGCCAAATCAAGAGTCAGCTGCTTAACCAACTTAGCCACCCAGGCATCCCTGGTCAATTGAGGTTTTTTAAAAAGATTTTATTTATTTATAAATAAATAAAGAGAGAGAGAGAGAGAGTATAAGTGGGGGAGGGGCCCAGCACAGTTCCCAATCCCAGGACCCCAGGATCATGACCCAAGCCAAAGCAGATGCTTAACCAACTGAGTCACCCAGGTGGCTGGTTCTGGTCAATTGATTTTTGACAAGGATGTCAAGACCACTTAATGAGGAGACTTCAATAAATGGTATTGGAAAAACTGGATATCCTCATACCATATACAAATATTCACTCAAAATTTAACAAAAAATTAATCAAAGACCTAAACTTAAAAGTCAAAACAAGAAAACTTTTTTTTTAAAGATGTTGATTATTTATTTGACAGAGATCACAAGTAGACAGAGAGGCAGGCAGGCGCCTAGCAGAGAGCCTGATGTGAGGCCTGATCTCAGGACCCTGGGATCATGACCTCAGCCGAAGGCAGAGACTTTAACCCACTGAGCCACCCAGGTGGTCCTAAAACAAGAAAATATTTAAAAGAAAACATAGAAGATAAATCTTCACAACAGTGATCTAGTGATGATTTCTTGGATAGGACACCAAAAGCACAGACACCAAAAGAAAAAACAAATTAGACATCATCAACATTTAAAACTTCTTAACTTAAAATACTTAAAACTTGCAGAAGTAAAAAGACAACCCAGAGTACATTTGCAAATCATAATCTGATAAGATTTAAATCCAGAATATGTAAAGAACTCTGACAATTCAACAACAAAACAAAAAACAATTCCATTCACAACTGGGCAAGGATTTGAATAGATATTTCTCTAAGGAAGATATACAATGGTCAATAAACACATGAAAGGATGGTCAGCATCATTAGTCATTAGGGAAATACAAATTAAAATCACAGTGAGATACCACTTCACACCCATTACAGAAGGCTACTATAAGAAAAGAAAAGAAGAGAAAAGAGAACAGTAAAAGAAAAGAATACGTATTTGCTGGAATATGAAAAGACTGGCACCTTTGTGCATTGTTGGTAGTAATTTTAAATGATGCAACTGCTCTGGCGGAGTGAGATGAAGGAGATGCATTCCATATTGTTTTAATTTTATAGTAAGCATGCATTACTCTTGTGATTTAAAAAGACATATACATTTTTAAAGGTAAAATGCAGCATCACAACACATAAATTATTCATTATAAAAGGAAATAATAGTAGTAAACATTGGTAAATGATTAAACTGTCATAATCAAAAAGAAGCTAATGAAACAAACACAAGGATTTTGCTTCTATCAAATTAGGAAGGCATATGAAATATAACTCCCAGTGCCATCATGCATCTCTATTGGCAGTATGAATTGCCATGACACTTTAGTAAGGCAGTTTGAAAATACATTCAAGAGCTCTAAAACTATTCATTACCTTGAGACAATAATTTCCTTTCTGAAAAATGTAAGAAAAAAATCCATTCTAAGAATAAATATTTATAAGAAATAATATATAAGAGCTTTATATGGAAAAGTAGAAATAATAAATGTTTGGCAATATGGAAATAATTAAATGGATTCTATACATGCATTCAATTAAATAGTAAACAATCAGTAAGAGGACAAAGACATCAAAAAGACTATCTGATCACATACTATAAAAATGACATCAAAAATTAGGTAGCATCTGGGCGCCTGGGTGGCTCAGTGGGTTAAAGCCTCTGCCTCATGATCTCAGGGTCCTGGGATTGAATCTCGCATCGGGCTCTCTGCTCAGCTCTCTGTCTGCCTCTCTGCCTACTTGTGATCTCTGTCTGTCAAATAAATAAATAAAGTCTTTAAAAAAACAAATTAGGGGGGCGCCTGGGTGGCTCAGTGGGTTAAGCCGCTGCCTTCGGCTCAGGTCATGATCTCAGGGTCCTGGGATCGAGTCCCACATCGGGCTCTCTGATCAGAAGGGAGCCTGCTTCCTCCTCTCTCTCTCTGCCTGCCTCTCTGCCTACTTGTAATCTCTCTCTATCAAATAAATAAATAAAATCTTTAAAAAAAAAAAAAAACAAATTAGGTAGCATCACAGAAAAAATTTTTATGAAAAATTAGAATTCAAAGTTGTTTATACACTACAATTACAGTTACATACTTTTAAAAATACCTACACATGGAAGGAAAGGAACAGAAATTAATATTATGAATGTTACCCAAAAAATTATTGTTTCTTCATGCAAGTAAGCTTTTACCACAGGGCAAGGACATAGGCAATCTTCAGTAGAGTAACCACTAGTATTGTCCTGATTATAATTATTGATGGGGCTATGGTTTGATTTTATTTTTATTAAGCATGTGTTACTTTAAAATGGAAACGAATCCTTTCAAAAAGCATCAAACATGAAATATTGGTGGTAGTGACTTTTGAGTAGTAGAATTGTGGGTAATTTATACACTCTTTTTTGCTTGTCTATTTTTTCTGAATTTCATTCCAGAAACATGTATTGCTCATATAAACTTTAAAGGGTTTTTAAGTTTTTAAATTTTTTTTAAAAGATTTTATTTATTTATTTGACAGAGAGAAATCACAAGTAGATGGAGAGGCAGGCAGAGAGAGAGAGAGGGAAGCAGGCTCCCTGCTGAGCAGAGAGCCCGATGCGGGACTCGATCCCAGGACCCTGAGATCATGACCTGAGCCAAAGGCAGCGGCCTAACCCACTGAGCCACCCAGGCGCCCTAAGTTTTTAAATTTTTAACACATATATTTAACAAGTGGTTTTCACTGATTTGAAAACACTGCTGTTCTTAAAATCAGCCTCAGCTAATTTATGAAATTATATGTATTACAGTATGTTGATATCACTTAAGTGTCCAGGAAAGTGAGACTTATACTTTTTACCCCATACACTTCTGTCAAGTTTTACATTTGTCTACTGAACATGCATAAGTGTATTACCTGTATAATTTTTAATTTAAAAGAAAACATGAAGGGGGGAAAAAACCCTACTTTGTTCTCAAACTATAATTGGGGTACACAATACTCTTGCTAAAAAATTAATTGAGTATTCAACTAGTCAACTCAAACTAGTAATGTCAAACAGATACATAGCTTTTAGGATGGAGATTACTGTGTTTGGAAGATAGCTCAGAAAAAGGAAAAAGCCAAGTAGCCAGCTATTTCTTCGTTTTGTTGTCTTGGTAACTAAGGCAGCTGTATGAACTGTTTTCTATTATTTTCCAATTCTGTCACAGAAAGAAAATTTTCAAACGGGAAAGCAGATGTGCCAAGGGTATAATTAATCTCCCTGCAAATGGCCCATTAAAGTAATGTCATTGGACACAAGATGAAAATGAATCCAAACAAAAGAACTAGAAAACTACATGCCTAAAGCCAATGAGTGTTTCACATTTGGTTCCCTTTACACAGTAATATGGAAGATTTTGCGACAGGCCAAAAATCCCCAAGGCTGGAATCTAGGAAGGCCCAGGCAGGCTTACCCAAAAAACAGAGTGGGAAAAAGCTTCCCAGGGCCAAAATCACTAATACAAAGGAATACAGCTCCCACTGGTGAAAGCTCCAAAGAGGAAAGAGTATGACATCATGGGATAAGTCCTTCTAAATGAAGCTTGTCTTCAACAGCCATGTGTAAAATGAGAAATTAATTCTACCAGAAGTTACTCAGTCAAGAAAACACACCGTTGTAAGCAACTGCTGTCACAGGGTCATGGTAGTGTAAGTATGTGTCCCCTGCATGGACACACGCATAGCTTTCTCAAACTGGTCATTTACCATCAACTACACAGATTGCACCAACATCTGGGAGGTGGAACTGTAAACAGACATGGACTGCTCCTAGATGGCCCCTTGGCTAGTTTCGGCTCAGCCAGACTTGATGCAATTGGAAATGTTAACAACTTCTTAGGAGGTTTAGAGGGAGTAAGACACATCAGGGATCTTGTTTTCTACTTTTTTTTTTTTTTTTTACTCTCCACATTGCCCCGCACAGATGGATGATTTCTCTTTTAGTGAATCAATAAAGCAGCTGGGAAAATGTCAGAGATACTGGTTAGCAATTCTAAAAGAGCTGTCCTCAGATTCAAGTAACTGATACATGAAATGAGCAATATTATTATCTGGATAGGCTAGCTTCAAAAATTGAAGTTAGAAAAAAAATAACCTCAAGGCATTCCAAGAACCCTACATTTTGAGTTACCCTTCACCCAGGAAGATAAAACCTTTTTTTAATATTTAAAAATAAAGTTTCTAGTTATTTTTCTTATTGTAAAAATAAACCATGCTCATAAGCAAAAGGAGGAAAGAAAATGAACCCAGTGAAACAGGTTCATTCATGGGATTATCCCATTATTCATGGGATAAGAAGGACTTATCCCATGATGTCATGAGACCCAGTGTCCCAGAGACAGCCACTGTGGACCATTCTGACATACGGATTTCCAGATTCTCTTCCTTGCAGTACCAATTTCCCCCCCAAATATATTATTTCATAAGCTTTTCATTTTTACTTAAAAATATATATTGTGTTTTCCTATTCTTTCCCTTCCTTTCCCTTATTGAACAATTTGGTCCACAAGTCACGGGATCCTTACGTGAGGCCCAGCAAGACAGGCATGGGTGTGGTTGAACGTGAGGAGTACAGCAGGGTAGGGCCCAGAGTAGGATGTCAGAATCCTGGGGAGACAGCGGGACAATGGGGACAGGGCAAGTGACATGCAGCCTGGTGGGAAGTGTCGGAAGCCAAGTAGGTGAGGAGGACATCAACGCGAGGGACAGCCTGATACACAGTAACCTATCTCAGGGACTTGGAGCCTAAGCAGGGTGAGGAGGGCATCTGTGAGACGGTGGGACAGCAGTGGTGTGGAAGGTGTCTGCCTACATATAGTGGATGAAACCAGTAAATATACTGAGGATAATGGGAACCAGTTTTCTCACTGTTAAGACAGGTACTCATATGGAAAAGGAGAAGAATAGAATGAAACTTGTGGCTATAAACTGAAATCAGAAAGACAGGTGTAAATTCATATATATATATACATACATATACTTATTTATGAATGTGTGTGCGTGTGTGCATGTGTGTGTGAATTTACACATTTATACTCCCTAGCTCTGGGAACAGGAGACTCCCCAAAACAATGAGCACACCTAGCACTTGGATCTCGAATTCTAAATGCCATTCTACATGCTGAAAGAACCAGGGCTCCTTGAGAATTGGATAATTCTAGGACTAGTACAAGGGAAAAGTGTTGTATTCATTTCTGAGGCCACTGTAACAAGTGACCACACACTTTTTGGCTTGAAACAGAAATTTATTCTCTCCCAGTTCTAGAATCCAGAAGTCCAAAATCAAGGTGTTGGTAGGGCTGTTCTCCCCCTGGAGGCTTTAGTAAAGAATGCTTCCTTGCCTCTTCCAACTCTGGGGGCTCCAGGAATTCCTCGTGGCACATCACCCCAATCTCTACCTGCCTTCACAAGGCCTTCTCTGTGTCTCTGTTTTCTCCCCTTCTGTTTCATATAAAGACACCTGTCATTGCATTTAGAGCCCACCAGATAATCCAGGATTATCTTCCTATCTCAAGATCTTTAACTTGATTCCATCGACAAAGACCCTTTTTCCAAATAAGTTAATATTCACCAATTCTGGTGAGTTGGGTATGAGTGTATCTCTGGCAGTGGCTACTATTCAACTTGCTCTAGACAAAAGGATTCTGAAATACCATGTTCGGCCAAAAAGTACAGAAAAGCTCAAAGAATGATGGGGACATGTCAAAAGAACATAGAAGACATCGTGAGAGCATTCCCACTGGCCAAATATGGAGCAAACTGAATATGAAATAATAACAGTAACAAATTATAACCCAAAGAATAAAATGTGTCCATGTAGATATAATTAATTAATTAGTTGGTTAAATGGAGAGTCTGATGAAGAATAAAAATTTACATAGTGTCAACATATCTCTCCACAAAATATTTACTAATTACAAAGTGGAAAAAAGAGTAATTTTACAGTGAAGAAAGCTGACAGACTCTCCCTTAATGAAATATCTCAATAATGAGACACGTTAAAGTTGTATGTTATACCACTTGATACAGAATGCAATGAGAAGCATCACTTTCTTTTTGTTTTTTAAGACTGATTTTATTTATTTATTTATTTGACAGAGAGAGACACAGCAAGAAAGGGAACACAAGTGGGGGGAGTGGGAGAGGAAGAAGCACGCTCCACAGTGAGCAGGGAGTCCGATGCGGGACTTGATCCCAGGATCCTGGGATCATGACCTGAGCTGATGATAGACACTTAATGACTGAGCCACCCAGGTGCCCCAGAGAAGCATCAGTTTCTGAGATCTTCTTACCAAAAAAAAACCATATTACTAATCTAATCAAACAAATCCCTAATAAGGGACATTCTATAAAACATCTGTAAAGGTGTCATGAGGTCGAAGAAAGACAGAGGGACTGTTTTACTTTCCTGAGGGACTATTCTTCATTGAAGGACACTAAAGAGACAAGATTACTCCATGCAACACATTGTTCTGAACTGGATCCTTTTGCCAGAAAGGACCATTATTGAGATAATCATAAAAACCTGATTGGGATCTAAGGATTAGATAGCAAAAAGATATTGTGATGGTTAATTTTATGATCAACTTGGATGGGCCACATTGCCCAAAATTTTGTCAAACATTACACTTAATGTTTCCAGAAAGGTGCTTTTTTTCTTTTTAAAGATTTTATTTATTTATTTGAAAGACAGAGATCACAAGTAGGCAGAGAGGCAGGCGGGTGGTAGGGGGGAGCAGTAGGCTCCCTGTTGAGCAGAGAGCCCAATGCGGGGCTCAATCCCAGGACCCTGAAACCATGACCTGAGGCAGAGGTTTTAACCCACTGAGCCACTCAGATGTCCCTGGAAAGGTGCTTTTTGAATGAGATTAACATTTAAACTGGTAAAGCAGATTATTCTCCATAATTTGGGTGGATCTCATCCAATCAGTTGAAGGCCTTCCTTAAGCAAAAAAGGAATTCTGCCAGCAGATGACCTTTGGACTTGAATGGGACTTAACTTTTTCCTGGGTCTCCAGCCTGCTAGCCTACCCTGCACAATTGTGTAAGCCAAGTCCTTAAAATACATTTCTATATATCTATAGATATACATTCTATTGGTTCTGCTTCTCTGGAGAGTCTTGTCTAATATTACCAATGTTAGTATCTTCATTTTGATGGTTGTGTTATGGTTATGTAGGAGAATGACCTATACTTAACCACAGTAGACAAATATTCAGGAGGTAGGGTGACATTATGATGGCAACTTATTTTAAAATGGTAAAGGAAAAAAGTATTTACTGTTCTTATAATTTTTCTGTAAGTTTGAGATTATTTCAAAATGAAAAAAATTTTTAATTCAACAGTGCAGTTTTTAAAAAAGTACGTTGTAAACACTTCTCACATCAGCAAGGCCATTCATGTAACATCATTTTAAATGACTATATGCACTGGTTGTATATATCATTACTTATTTAATCAAATCTTCTATTGTTAGGGACTTATATTCTTTCCAATTTTGCATTATTTCAACATTATTATAGTGATAATAATTGAGTATAGTCTTAATTATTTCCTTCACACAAATTTTCAGCAGTGGAATTTCTGGGTCAAAGGCATTCATTTGAAACTTTTGCATACATAAATTGCCATATGGCCTTTCAAAACACCAAATTCCTTTGCCTCCAACAAACCAACACCATTACTTTAAGTAAAATGATAGACCACGGCTCGGCCAAAACTCACAATTCCTGAAATGCCCTAGCCTCGCTCTTGAAGTATCCACATTCCAACTCCTACTTCTCGTTCCCACCTCAAATACATCTCCTCATTAACATGGAGCTGTCATGCCAGCCAGATAGTACTGATATTCAAAACCCTTCAAAGCATAATGCACACATGTAGGCTTTGGAATCAGACCTGTATTAGAGTATCAGTTCAACCATTTATTAGAACTAACTAGTCTACTTTGGAAGAACTATTTACCTGGTACATAATTTTAACCGTATTATATGGTTTGGGGTTTTGTTTTTTGTCAAAAAATTTTTTTTTTCAAAATTCTAAGGTCAAATTAATTTTAAAATAGGAGATTGCAATGCCTTGTGTGTTAGTCCAGGTCCTCTGAGAAGTAAATACCAAAACAATACTAACATGTGAAGAAAACACCTGTGGGGAAAAAGGGGAGGGAGCCAGGAAGGCTGAGAGATCCATCAAACTCAGGTGCAAGAAGGGGGTCCCAAGAGAAGGAAAGAGGAAAGAAAGTGGAATGCAAATATCTTAGAGCACAATGGTTGTGCAACAAGGGCCTTGAGGGGTCATCAGACCAAAGTCAGTTGGCAAGTGGGCCAGTGTTTCCCTGGGATAGGATAGCTCAGTATCCCAACAAAATACTGTGATTTCTAAGAAATGTATATTTGGTCTTCCCCCATGGATGCTGGCTCACAGTTCCTAAAACCCTTGGATCTTTCCTGAATGAAACTAGCAATGGGAGCATTTTGTGCTACAGTATTTGGTCTCTTGTCCTCTATTCCTGAAAATGCTTCCAAGCCATAAAAGTAAAATGGGTGTCTTGTTATTCAAAACAAGCCCCTTTCTGTCACTTCAGTGTTTATGTTAAAGAAGTGACTCTTGGACATCCCCCAAAGATGGGGGCTGGTAGGGGAACCAACCATGAAGACAGGGCTAGCACTTTTAGTCTCACCTTCTGATATCTACAGAGAGGACAGAGGCTAAAGGCTGCAGGCTGAATCAATCACCAACAGCCAATGATTTAATCAAGTATGTCTTTATAATGAAGATTCCATAAAGACCCAAAAGGAGAGGGTTTGGAGAGCATCCAGATTGGTGAACCAGAATGCTTCCAAGGGGGCCACCATGCTGGGACCCAAACTCCAGCAGGACAAAGGAGAAGCTTCTTTGTTCAAACCTTGCCCTATGTATCTCTTCATCTGACTGTTGATTCATATCCTTTAATATCCTTTATAATAACCTGGTAATATAGTCAGTAAATGAGTTTCCTGAGTTCTGTCAGCCACCTTAGCAAATTAACTGAGCCCAATAAGTGGGGCTGTGGAAACTTCTAATTTATAGGCAGTTAGTCAGAAGCACAAGTAACAACACAGACTTGCAAATGACATTTGAAGTGAAGGTTAAGCTTGTGAGACTGAGTCCTTAACCTACAGAATCCGATATTATCCTGGTTAAATAGCATCAGAATTGACTGAATTATAAGACACCCAGCGGGTGTTGGAGACTTGTTGGTTGGTGTGGGGAATCCCACCCCATCCCCCAACCCATGCTGGAACTGGGTACAAAACCCTTCACCCAGACACACTGAGTCATCATTTTGGAGCAACAATGCATGTCCAGCACAGCTCTGGACCTAGTGCAGTTATGTCCCCTGAAGTTAGAGGGTTACAAGGCACATGCCTGTAGCCACCACGCCTCGCTTATCCCTGTGCCTGGTGGTTTCCGAATGGGAGCAGGACAACATTTAACCCCAATCAGGAGGGTCAGTAACCCATACTTTGGAACCAATTCCACCTCTTGGGAGAAGGACATAAGGAATTCTGTTTTTTCTAATCAGGAAAAGATCTGGAGGACCTATAGGAAGATATTGACAGAACTTCGTGGAGGACCATGAAAGAAAATTAGAAAAAAAATGAAGAAATATACTCTTTTCCCAAATGGATAAGTTCCTATGTTATAAAAATATCATCTCTTCCAAATTATTTGCCATTCCAATCAAAAATCCATAAAACTGATGAACTTATTCTAGTATTTATCTTAAAGTATAAATGGGAAGGAATAGTTAAGAACATGTTGAAAAAAATGGATAGCAGAAAAAAACCTTTCTGGTTTTTACACTTACCCGATGGGGAAAAATTATAAAAAATTAGTCATTAAAATAATGTGATGGTGATCATGGAAATAGACAAACAGGTGGAAATTATTAGAGTTCTTAGCAACAGATCTAAGTGCAAAGAATATTAAATCTATGATGAATGGGGCCTTTTAAATCAGCGCTGATAAAAATGACTAAATGGTTTTGAAGATGGCTATTTGGAGAAATAAAAGCAGGTCACTAAATGTCACCAAACCCCAAAATAAATTACAGATCATTTACATTTTTAATGTATCCAAAAAAGAGTAATAATATATGTGATTATAATATGAATGAAATATATATATAATATAATGAAATTAATTATCTGCATTTAGAATGAAGAAAGCCCTTTTAAGGATACAAGAAGTGTCATAAACCATAACATTAAAGATTGAAAAATTTGACTATGCCAAAAGTTAAAACTTCTGCAAGTCAAAAAACTCCAGAAAAGATTCTGGGAAGATTGTGGTGGGGAAGATGAAATAGTTGTAGAGACTTTCTAGATCCCCATATAGCAATAAACTAGATGACACAGCCAACGTTTACAATAAATTTGGGTGACAGAATATTGCCCTCAAATCCCAAATGCAAACATATAAGCACAAACCAGCAACAGGCACAGTTTCTGGAGTATATTAACATCTTTACAGAAGGAAGCAGACAAGAACAAGGCATTTATTGGATCTGAGAATAGTAACGCCATAAAATAGCAAATAAATGTTCCTTATTAAGCATGGTAGATCACCTTGAGAGCAAAAACTAAAGCTGTATTCCCATAGTGGGTGAGAGCAAGAACCCATATTTAGGTCTAAAAGGAATGGAACCATCCAGATCCTTCGCACTCTCCAAACTGACCAGCTACCATTCCCTTCCAGAACTGGACTTTACACTAATGAGAAATTCTTGGAGACGGAGTCAAAATTGAGCAGGATACTGACAATAGAGGCAAAGGAAAAACAAGGCACAAATAAAACGGGAGGGAGAACTGAGCCAGAACATTTCAGAAGGCAAGCTGCCATATTTTTCAACCTACACAAAAATAACAGAAGAGGAAGACCTGTGAAGTTAGAAAAGCGTGACTGAACCACTCCTCCTTCAAAAAATTCAAGAAAACTAATTTCATACAAAAATGAGCAGCTGACAATGATTAGGGTTAAAGCCCATAAAAAATTCCAAATGAAAATAAGGAGCAGAATAATATCCCTATAATCAATGAAAGCACTCCAGAAAGATACGCCCACAAAACATACTTTTGTCTGTTATTTCGTAATCCATTACTTTTAGATTCTTTAGAAATATAGCCAATTGAGCATTTGACGTATGAGGGTAAAAAAGTCAGATTATCATCAAATTTTTTGAAAGCAATGCTATATGCAGAAGTAAATTTAAGATACACGAAGAAAGAAAATGTGAGCCAAAGACTTTATACCCAGAAAACTAACTTTTAAGTATAAAGAGCTAAAAAGACTATTATCAAAACAGGACTCAGGAAATAATTTTCTTAGGAAATAATTTTCCTATGACCCTCCCTGAAATATCTTCTAGAAGCTTCAGACGACCAAAATTACTAGAGAGACATTGACATAAATACTGATCATGAACATTAAATACATGGTTAATTTAAACTAAATCTAAGTGAGGATAAAAATAAAGGCTACAGTGTTTAATGGCTATATACACTATATAACACTAACACTAACCATTGAAAATGGGGGAAGACTGGAGAGAGCATAAGCAAACAATTTTTAATATTTTTCATTAGCCATTTTAGTGATAAAAGTATTGTTATTCTCAGATTGTTGTGCATAAAGCAAATGTGCAAGATCAGATATTCTAATTCTATCATTCTCAGTGTCTTTGAGAATCAGAATAATCAGCAAGGAAGGAAAACAATATGGTAATGTAGAAGAGATTTAAAATTCTAATTTGGGGGACACCTGGGTGGCTCAGTCAGTTAAGCGACTGCCTTCAGCTCAGGTCATGGTCCCAAGATTCTGGGTTCAAGTCCCACATCGGGCTTCCTGTTCAGCGGGGAGCCTCCTTATCTCTCTCCCTCTCCCTCTGTGTGTGCTCTCTCTGTGTCTCTCTCTGGCTCTCACTCTCTCTCAAACAAAGAAACAAAATCTTTAATAAAATAAAATTCTAATTTTGTAAATACTAAATTTCAAGTGGAATATATAAGATAGATGACAGCGTGAGAGAGAGAGGTAGATGGATGAATATGGTTACTAGATCTGTCTACTGAAAGGACTTATAAACAATAACCATCCAAGTAGCAATGGGCATCCACCAAACCCAGAGAGTGATCTTAAAATACCATCTCCACTAAGTTGCAAAATGAAACAAAAAAAATTAACAAAAAACAAGGATTCTTGATGGCTGATAACAGGTCTAAATAGAAGATGTAGAAGATAAACCCAGAACATCTTGTCACACCAGGTAAAAGGGAATCTGCCACATCACAAAATATTATTTAGGGAGATTTCAGCTCAAGATGGCAACATGGTAAGCGCCTAAACGCAACTCCTCCACAGGCACATTAAATCCAACAGCGACATATGGAACAATTACTTCTGAAAGAAATCCAGAAGCTGACTCCTACACATTGTGTGAATGAGAAAATACCCACATCAAAACAGGTAGGAGAGACTGAGAAACAGTCTTGCCATAAACCCCATCCCCTACACAGTGACATAAAGTCAGGAGGAAACTCACAAATCCCAGCTACTCCCTGAAGACTGAAGGATTTGGATCCAACATCTAATGCCCTGACTTTTCAGACTTCCACCTAAGAGATGGGCCCCCAAAACATCTAGATCTGAAAGCCAACGGCATGTGCAGGATTATAACAAAGATACAGTACTAGAGGGCTTGTGAGGATTCACAGTGGTTCTCCTCCCAGGCCTCAGAAGAAAGGCAGCACACTGAAAATACTCAGCCTTTCCCTGAAAGAGGCCTATTTGCATATTTTAAGAGCTGCAGCCTGAGAATCAGGCTTCTAATTTAACACGAAAGTAGGGACTGACTCCAGTCTTCTCCAGAGACCAGGGAGGCTGATGGGTGCCATCTTTGCACTCTTTCTCTGCTCCATTCCAAGCTACAGGTAGGTAGCTTGTGCACATAGCTGGCGCCCTGGCTTTTGTGGCTGCTGCCCAGAGGACCTACCTCTTGATTGCTTGGCCCTGGTGGCCAGCAGGGCTTGTGCTCCGAGGTCCCATAGGAGTATAACAAACAGAGAAAATATTCTTGACCAGCTGTCAAGGCTAGGCGCAGAGACAGCCATCAGAAATACCCAACTCCTGGGGACGCCTGGGTGGCTCAGTGGGTTAGGCCGCTGCCTTCAGCTCAGGTCATGATCCTAGGGATCGAGTCCCGCATCGGGCTCCTTGCTTGGTGGGGAGCCTGCTTCTCTCCGCCTCTGCCTGCCATTATTTATAAATAAATACCCAACTCCCAATATTCCCCTGAAAGAGGTCTATTTGTTTATCTTAAAAGCTACAACCTGAGAGTGAGGCTTCTAATATAACACTTATCTGGGAGACAATTTCATTCCTCTCCATAGACTTGGGAGGGGAGGATGGAGCAGCAGGAGTGGTTTTCATGTTCTCCCTCAGCCTCTTCCAAGTCACCAGTGTCTCTGTGAAAAAAGTTTATGCATACATCTGGGATGCATATAGCTTATGCATACAACCTAGGTTTTGCAGCTGCATCCAGAGGACACATGCCTTGCTAGCCTAGGTTTGATGATCAGGAGAACTTGTGTTCAGAGGCTCAATGGAACTATAGCCAAC
The DNA here is from genome assembly GCF_022355385.1 of Mustela nigripes. Taxonomy (NCBI): domain Eukaryota; kingdom Metazoa; phylum Chordata; class Mammalia; order Carnivora; family Mustelidae; genus Mustela; species Mustela nigripes. Next base: position 38,548,220 of record NC_081574.1, on the reverse strand, counting down.
AAAGAAACAGTTCTTAACTGGCCATGCCTGTAGAGCTTAAAGCATAAGGAGCAGAGAGAAATGCTCCTCTCCTGGTCTTTCCCTGAAAGAGGTCTATTTGCATTCTTCAAGAGCTGTTGCCTGAGGGTCTGGCTTCCATTTAGCCTCTTGTAGGTACTGACTAATATCCTCCCCTTTGGAATACTGACAGTTTAGGCTCACCCTCACCTACCAGCAGCCACTGAAAACAAAGAAGGCGGTTTGGACAATCACAAAAGTTTAAGAGACAACCAAGAGCTAAGGCCAGGCTGAATGATAGGGTTCATCTTCTACACAAGATCATTTGTTCCAGACTGGGAGAAGGGACTGTTTTATCTAATGCATAGAAACCAATATACAGAGTCAAGGAAAGTGAAGAAACAGAGAAATATGTTCCAGAGGAAAGAACAGAATAAAACCTCAGGGGGAAAACAAAACAAAACAAAAAAACCCTTTAATAAAATAGAAATAAGTGATTACCTGATAAAGAGTTCAAAATCGGGGCGCCTGGGTGGCTCAGTGGGTTAAGTCACTGCCTTCAGCTCAGGTCATGATCTCAGGGTCCTGGGATTGAGTCCTGCATTGGGCTCTCTGCTCAGCGGGGAGCCTGCTTCTCTCTCTCCCTCTCTCTCTCTCTCTCTCTGCCTGCTTTGCTGCTGACTTGTGATCTCTCTCTGCCAAATAAATAAATAAAACCTTTAAAAAAAAAAGTTCAAAATCATGGTCATAAAGATGCTCACCAAGGTCAGGAGAACAATGCATGAACAAAAAAAGTTCAACAAAGAGAAAATATAAGAAAGTACCAAATAGAAATCACAGGGCTAAAGAATACAATAACTTAACTGAAAAATTCCAGAGGGATTCAATAGCAGACTACATGAAGTGAAAGAATCAGCAAGCTGGAAAACAGAGCAGTGGAACTTATTCAATCAGAAGAACAAAAAGAAAAAAAGAAAGAATGAAAAAGGGCAAAATGGGTGAGGGTAAGTGGGAAATACAGACCTATAGTTATGAAATGAATAAGTCATGCACAGCAAAAGGAACATAATCAATGGTGCTGTAATAGCATTGTATGGTGACAATTGATAGCCACATTTGTGGTCAGCATAGTGTAACATATAGACACACTGGATCACTATGATGTACCCCCAAAACTAGTGTAACATTGTGTGTCAACCATACCCCAATTTTTTTTAAAAAGTTTAAAAAGGATGAAAAAAATAGCTTAAGGGACACCTTAAGGGACCTTAAGGGACACCATCAAGTAGACCAACTTTGCATTATAGGGGCCCCAGAAAAAGAATAGAAAGAAAGGGGCAGGAAGCTTTCAAAGAAATAATGGCTAAAAGCTTCCCTGACCTGGGAGAAAAAACAGACATCCAGATCCAAGAAGCACAGAGAGTTCCAAAGAAGATGAGAGAAGAGTGATGGATGTATTAATTATATGAGGAATCCTCACGTGTACACTTGACTCTTGAACAACACAGGTTTGAACTGAGAGGGTCCCCTTATAGGCAAATTTTTTTTGACAGATGTTGTACAGTACTTTATATATATTTTCTCTTCCTTATGATTTCTTAATAACATTTTAGCTTGCTTTATTATAATAATACAGTATATAATACATATGCCATACAAAATTTGTGTTGATCAACTGTTCATGTTATTAGTAAGGCTTCCACTCAACAGTAGGCTAGTAGTAAAGTTCAGAGAGAGCCCAAAGTTATTCGTGGATTTTCAACTGTGCAAGGTGTTGGCACCCTAACTGCCATGTTGTTCAAGAGTTAACCATATATGTATATCAAATCATCATGACGTATACCTTTTTTTTTTTAAAGATTTTATTTATTTATTTGAGACAGAAATCACAAGTAGACAGAGAGGCAGGCAGAGAGAGAGAGGGGAAGCAGGCTCCCCGCTGAGCAGAGAGCCTGATGCGGGGCTCAATCCCACGACCCTGGGATCATGACCTGAGCTGAAGGCAGAGGCTTTAACCCACTGAGCCACCCAGGCGCCCCGACGTATACCTTTTTTTAATTTGTTTCAGAGGTAGAATTTAGTAACATATAACCCCCAGTGCTCATTAAGTGACCTCATTAATGCCCATCATCCAATTAACCCTTCCCCCGACCCAGCTCCCCTCCAGCAGCCCTTAGTTCGTTTCTTAGAGTTCAGTGTCTCTCATGGTTTGCCTACCTATTTTTATCTTATTTTTCCTTCCTTTCCCCTATGTTCATCTGTTTTGTTTCTCAAATTTCACCTATGAGTGAAATCATATGATATTTGTCTTTCTCTGACTAATTTATTTCACTTAGCATTATGCCCTCTAGTCCCAGCCAAATCATTGCAAATGGCAAGATTTCACTCTTTTTGATGGCTGAGTAATATGCCATTGTGCATGTGTGTGTGTGTGTATATATGTGTGTGTGTGTATACATACATACATATATACATATTATATATAATACATATATACATATAATACATACATTTATATATATTATATATATAATATTATATTATATTATATAATGTTTTCATATATAATATGTATATATGTATGTATGTATATATATGAAAACACATACATCTTCCATATCCATTCATCTGTTGATGGATATCTGGGCTCTTTCCATAGTTTTGGCTATTGTGGACATTGCTGCTATAAACATTGGGGTGCGTGTGCCCCTTCAAATCACTGTTTCTGTCCTTTGAATAAATACCTAGTACTGCAATTGCTGGGTTGTAGGGTTGCTCTATTTTTAACTTTTTGAGGAACCTCCACACTATTTTCCAGAGTGGCTGCACCAGCTTGCATTCCCACCAACAGTGTAAGAGGGCTCCCCTTTCTCTGCATAAGTCACCAACATCTGTTGTTTCCTGACTTGTTATTTTATCCATTCTGACAGGTGTGACAGGTATCTCATTGTGGTTTTTATTTGTCTTTCCCGGCGCCAAGGGATGTAGAGCATTTTTTCATGTGTCTGTTGGCCACTTGTATGTTTTCTTTGGAGAAGTATCTGTTCGCATCTTCTGCCCATTTTTTGACTGGATTTTTTGGTTTTTTGGGTGATGAGTTTTATGAGCTCTTAACAGATTTTGGATACTAGCATTTTATCTGCTAAGACATTGGCAAGTATCTTGCCCCATTCAGTAGGTTGCCTTTTAATTTTGTTGACTGTTTCTTTGCTGTGCAAAAGCTTTTTATCTTGATAAAGTCCAAGAAGCTCATTTTTGCTTTTGTTTCCCTTGCCTTTGGAGACATGTATAGGAAGAAGTTGGTGTGGCTGAGGTCTTGACAGATTCCATCTCATATTTAGGTCTTTCATCCATTCTTAATTTATTTTTGTGTATAGTATAAGAAAATGGTCTTGTTACTGTCCAGCTTTCCCAACACTTTTTATTTAAGAGAATTTTTCCATTGGATACTTTTTTAAGATTTTATTTATTTATTTGACAGAGAGAGAGAGATCACAAGTAGGTAGAGAGGCAGGCAGAGAGAGAGGGGGAAGCAAACTCCCCACTGAGCAGAGAGCCCGATATAGGGCTCAATCCCAGGACCCTGAGATCATGACCAGAGCCGAAGACAGAGGCTTAACCCACTGAGCCACCCAGGCGCCCCTCCACTGGATACTCTTATCTGCTGTGTCAAAGATTATTTGCCCATACAGTTGTGGGTACATTTCCAGGTTTTCTATTCTGTTCCATTGTTGTATATATTGGGTTTTGTTATATTTGGCCTCTCCCACTCCCTCTTTTTGCACATAGCAGTCATTCTTCCTTGCTAAATATTGAAATGGGGAAAAACTTTCTAAACAATTGCATGAATATACTACTACAATTTGTTATTCATTGTGCTTTTGAAGGACACTTGGAGATATTATGGATAATGCTACTATTAACAGTCTTCTACATGTGTTTATTGCACAGGAACACTTGTTGTGTTCAGTAAATATTTAGGAGTGGAATTACTGGATGAAATGATACAAGGATCTTCAGTTTTAGTAGATATGTCAGTTTTCCAAATTGCCTGTAACCAACTGACACTCTCATGAGCTAAGTATCAATATTTTTCATAACACTGGTTATTGTCAGTCTTTCATAACTTTAATAGCCATATAGTTATGTAGCAGTATCTTATGATTTTAATTTCCATCTTCCATATTTCTAATGGATTTACTGGTCTTTTAGACAAGCCTGTTCTAATCTCTTGCCTATTTTTTTGTGTGTGTGTGGGGTTCTCTTTTTTTTTTTAAAGTGTAGAATACAAGAGGGGGAAAAGATTTCTTTTTTAAACTGCATATTCAATCATGGTAATAATAGTTATTTCTGACTAATGGGATTATCAGTGATTTATATTTTCTTCCTTGTGCTTTTCTGCACTTTTCTAATTTTCTATACCAATTAGGTATTATTTTCAGAACATTAAGTGTTATGCCATTTTAATGAACAAAAACAATGGGTTTTTGCAAAAGACACCATCTAGGGAATAAAGATTGAATGCTGAACTGGTAAATTTATGAGATATTTGGATGATTTATGGTAGTGATTTTCAAATGATTCCAAATTGTTCTATAGCTAAAATTGAATAATAGTGCCCCTTTCCAATTTTCAGTGGTTTCCTATATCCTGTTCAATGCCTTAGAACCAAATTTAATACATTAAGTTTCCAAACTATACACACATCAATGAATTATTAATATGCCAAATAGGATTCAGCAAAAACAAAAGTTATGGGAGAAGTATGAACCATAATTAGGACAATCATACTTCTCTATCAAGAAGAATTTCTGCTTTCACTCCCATTAGAACTCCTATTAATGTAGCAGCTTTTAAAATAAAAATATTTGCATCCTGCAAATCACAAATTAAATTAAAAGGTTTTAGATTTCTCATACTCTGTAAAATTAAGTATCAAATACTGCTTGAATAAAACTGTTTTCTGGGCACCTGGCTCCTCAGTTGGTGAAGCATGCGAGTCTTGATCCTGGCATTGTGAGTTCAAGCCCCACACTGGGAGTAGAGATAACTTAAAAATAAAATCTCTAAAAGAAAACTGTTCCCAATAGTGTGCAACATAAAGAATTAAAACATGATAACATGATGTATAACCTCAAAAGTCTTGGCATTTCACTGGAGAAATATATCAACCCCTTATGAAAGTGACCAAATACATGATAATGTATGAATGATGCAGGGGCTCAAGGAAAACAGATTTAGAGGTGGGACAAAGCCTTAAGAGAATGCCTGATACAAGAGGAATATAAACTTGGGGTAAGTATTCTTTCCTTATTATTAGGACTCTACCTGAGCACTCTGTCCCATAATAGATGCTATCACACAGCAATATAAGAATTTTAATCTAAATTTACGCTACCTTCTTACTGTTACCATAGTGGCAGACCCATGGTTTTATGATGGTCTCTAAGCTATAACTCTCCAGGACTCCAATCCTTTCCCTGCTGCTTTGTTATGTTCTCCATCTACTTTACACAAACAAATGTGCTTTCTTTTAGCCAAGGTACCAAGTGTATCCTTGAATAATCTGGAATATAATTTGAAGCAGCCCTTAAAATGTTATTAAAAATTAATTGCCAGGGCACCTGGTTGGCTCAGTCAGTTAACATCTGCCTTCCGCTCAGGTCATGATCTCGGGGTCCTGGGATCAAGCCCCGCATCGGGCTCTCTGCTCAGAGAGGAGCCAGCTTCTCCCTCTCCCCCTGCCCCTTGCTCATGTTCTTTCTCTCCCTCTCTCTCTCAAATAAATAAAATCTTTTTTAAAATTAATTTCCAGCTATCACTCTTAATATTTCTAAATTCCACACAGCAATTTGTAGTAAGTTTTCATAACTGTTTAAGTGGAAGTTTGACACTGAGAATTTAAAATGAACTGTTCCCGAATGTAAGACTCAATAAGCGTGGGCTGTCATGGAAGAAGCTCTAGGAATTTGTCTCTGCAGCTGGACAATATTCTATCAGCAAAATCTGCCTTGTGTAATCATTGTAGGATTCTGTAGTCTATTTAAAGACTTGCAGCTTCCAAGGGACAACGTGCTGGGTAAATTGTGGTTAGTTTTGATTCATTTCACCCCAATACAGTAGAAGCTGCACATCCTCCCGCCCCCAGCCCCATGGCAGGCAGCTATACCACTGTTTCTGGAGTAGCTTGCAGGAGCCAGACTGAGCAAAAGGAATTTGCCCACCGAACACCAGGGATCTGTGTTCTAACCACCAACTGCTGCATCTGATGATGCAAATGCAGACAGAGGTAGGCAGCCACTGTTGGCAACTCCCACCATCATCATTTCATGCTCCTCCAACTGAAGCAGCTTCCAGGAGATTTAAAGAGACAACAGTTATTTTATGTTCTTCCCTTTTCCCTTTTGCCCCTTTGAAACCAGACATTTTAAGATTAGTTACATCACAGGAAAAGTTAGAAAGCCACTGTACATGCCCAACATGCAGTCTCAGAAAAGACCTGAGAAGACCTTAAGTTACACATCAAGCTGATCCCTGACACAGGCACCTTACTAAAAACTTTGCAAAGAAATGAACCAAAACAGCACACCCTGGGGAAGGAGGAAAACCTGATTTACAGAATTGCCAAATTTAAGATTCAAATGTCCAGTTTTCAATTAAAAATCACAAGGAATAAAAAGAAATGGGAAAGTGTGGTACATTAAAAAGAAATAATAAAAAAAATAAGCAGAAACTATCCCTGAAGAGGACCTGATATAAGAGGTGGGATTTATTTCAAACTGGAAAAAAAAAAAAAAAACCAATAATGACAAAATAGTCATAGTAATTTTCTTGAGTTATTTCTGGTTCTGGCCTTGGAAGAATTCGTTCCAATTGCACTTATATTCCTTCTATAAACAACTAAAAAACCAGAAAACGTATAAAACAACTGTGTTCAAGCACTGGGCAGTACTCAGCATAGGGCTAGAAAGGTAGAAAGGTAGGCACAGTAGGTGAGCTCCAAACCCACTGGGACTTCCCCTCTGAAGGCATTTTCCAAAAACAGTACAGGAAAATGGAGGCAAGCAGAGAACTATCTCTGAGCAAAGAAACAGAGGTTGGAGTTCAGAGTTGCTAAGGCACAAGAAATCTGAGAAGCCCATTATCAGAAAGGAAGTGGCTACAGAGAAAGAATCTCCAAAATCTCCCTGCGGTTTTCTCTGGAGGTTTTGTTTTTGGTTTTTTGGTTTCTTGACATATCCTAAGCTATGTATGTGAAGTGTGAGGTTCTCAAAAGCCTAACAGAGAAAAGCTGTTAAGGGACTGAAAGCTGAAGAGAAATAATCAGGGATTTCACAGTACCAGGCAGACACTGACCCAGCCAGAAAAGAGAAGCCTTGGTCAGTATCTTTGCTATTCAGCTTTGACATCAGAATGCTTATTTCTTAGACGAAAAGACCATGCTCTAGAATTGAGGGCAAAATTGAAATAACCAACATTTTAAAAAAAATTTTTTTAATATTTTTATTTTTATTTATTTGACAGAGAGAGATCACAAGTAGGCAGAGAGGCAGGCAGAGAGAGAGGAAGGGAAGCAGGCTCCCTGCTGAGCAGAGAGCCCAATGTGGGACTCGTTCCCAGGACACTGAGATCATGACCTGAGCCGAAGGCAGCGGCATAACCCACTGAGCCACCCAGGCGCCCGAAATAACCAACATTTAAAAACTTAAAACTAAGCTTTAATAAGGTTAAGATGGTCCACATTAATTTATTCACCTATAAAAATAAAGTTCAATACCCTTTTAAAGAAAATAAGATAATCCAGAGCCTCTAAAATAAGTCATCAACTGTCTAGTATATAGTCAAAAATTACTAGAAATTCATGGGGAACCAGGGTGACTCAGCTGTTAAGGGTCTGCCTTTGGCTCAAGTTAGGGGATTCTGTCGCACACTGGGCTCCCCGCTTGGTGGGAAGCCTGCTCCTCCCTCTCCCACTCCCCTGCTTGTGTTCCCTCTCTCACTGTCTCTCTCTCTCTCTTAAATAAATAAATATAATCTTTAGGAAAAAATTACTAGAAACTCAAAAAAAGAAAAATGTGATCTAGAGCAAAATGAAAATCAGAAAGAGACACACAGATACCTCAGATGTTGAAATTAGAAGGTATGAGAACTTAAAAATAACGATACGGGTGCTTGTGTGGCTCTATAGGTTAAGTGTCCGACTCTTGATTTCAGGTCAGTTCATGATCAACAGATCATGATCAAGGGTCAGGTCATGGGATCAAGCCCTGCATTGGGCTTCACACTCAGCAGGGAGTCTGCTTGAGATTCTCTCTTTCTCTCTCTTCTTCTGCCTCTCTCCAGTCTCCAAAATAAATACATAAATCTTTAAAAAAAAAACTATAATAATATGTAAAAAGAACCCAGGGGAAAGGCTGAATATAATGGGTAAAAAGATAAGGAATTTTTGGAGCATTCTAAAAATACACATATATATGAAAAAAGAACCAAATGGAAACACCACAACTGGGGGGGGACTAGTATCTGCAATCAAATATTATTAGATGGGATTAACTAAAGATTGGACACAAGAGAAGAAGGGATCAGTGAATTGGAAGATAGCTCAAATCATTTAAGTTGAAAAACAAAGAGTAAAATATTAGGATAGAAACAAAGAACAAATCCTCAATGACCTGTGGAAAAATATCATATAGTCTAACTAAGTCTCTGCTGAGCAGAGAGCCTGATGTGGGGCTCGATCCCAGGACCCTGAGATCATGACCTGAGCCAAAAGCAGAGGCTTAACCCACTGAGCCACCCAGGTGCCCCATTTTTTTTTTCAAAGCACTTAAGAAGTTTTATTGAAAACAATAAAATACAGAAACACCAGATTCTCGTTTTAAAGTAAAATTGACAGCATCTTCCAGAACCTTCCTAGTACTGTACTATTCTGGTCACTATTAATGAAAAACCAAGTTTTCAAATCCAAAATAATTAACGAACCTGCTTATAATAAGCATCGTTCTCATGGTTCTAGCCCCTACCCTATTTTCCTAAAATTTTACATTTGCACCTTATCAAAAATGAGTAGCAAGTTTTGTTTTTGTTTCTGCTTTTTTAAATGACTGATTAAGATTTGTGAGAACTGAACTTTATATTAAAAAAAAAATACACACGCACACCCTACTCAAACTCAGAGAAGGAATTGTTCGAAGGAATTGTTAACAAAATTCCAAATTTGATCAAAAAAGAAACTCACCAGCAGGAAAAGTCAATGAAGCCCAAACAGAAAAGAAATTCCAACTAGAAAGAAATACACCTACAAAGAAAAATCACACCTAAGCACATCACAGTCACATTATTAAAAACCAAAGATAAAGATAAAATCTTAAAAGCAGGCAGATGCAGGGTCTTAAAGAGCTATCTGTTCTCCATGTTCATAGCAGCATCATTCACAATAACCAAAAGGTGGAAACAACACAAGTGTCCATCAGCAGACAAATGGATAAAGTAAATGTGGTGTGTGTGTGTGTGTGAGAGAGAGAGAGAGAGAGAGAGATGGAATATGACTCAGCCTTAAAAAGGAAGAAAAATATGACAAATGCTACAATACAGATGAATCTGAGGATATCACACTAAGTGAAATAATCCAGTCATAAAAAAATAAAAACTGGGCACCTGAGTGGCTCAATGGGTGAAAGCCTCTGCCTTCAGCTCAGGTCATGGTCTCAGGGTCCTGGGATCGAGTCCCGCATCAGGCTCTCTGCCCGGCAGGGAGCCTACTCCCCCCTCTCCCTCTGCCTGCCTCTCTGCCTACTTGTGATCTCTGTCAAATAAATAAATAAAATCTTCAAAAGAAATAATAATAAATAAATAAATACTATATGATCCCACTTATATAAGTTATCCAGAGTAGTCAAATTCATAAAAACAAAAAGTAGAATGTGGTTGTCAGAGGTTAGGGGGATGGGAGACGGGGAGTTGTTTAATGGGCACAATTTTGCAAGATTAAAGTTTTGGAGATTATTTACACAATGTGAATACACTTAACACCAATGAACTGTACCCTTAAAAGTTAATAAAGTGGTAAATCCTGTGTTATGCATATTTTACAACAAAAATTATTTAGAAAAATTCAAAAAAGCAGACAAAAAAGAGATTAAATACAAAGCAAAAGCAATGAAAAAATGCAGCTGACTTCTTATTAGAACAAGTAGAGGGCAGAAAACAAAGCAAGGGCTACTTTACTTTTTAATTTAAGTATAGTTGACACACAATGTTATATTAGCTTAAAATATACAATGTGGTGATTTGACAACTCTAGACATGATGTTGTGCTCACCACAAATGCAGCTCCCATCTGTCACCATCCAATGCTGTTACAACACTATCAATTTTATTCACTATGTCGTGATTTTTATCCCCGTGACTTACTCATTCCATAAATGGAAGCTTGTGCCATCTACTACCCTTCACCTATCTTGTACATTCCCCTGCCTCCTTCCCCTTTGGCAACCACTAGTCCTATGTATTTGTGGGTTTATTTCTGCTTTTTTTGTTTGTTTGACTTTGTTTTTTAGATTCCCCATATGCGTGAAATCATTGGGTATTTGTCTTGATCTGTCTGCTATTTTTTCATTCAGCATAACATCCTTTCAGTTCACCTACGTTATCACCAATGGCAAGATCCCATTCTTTGTTACGACTGCGTGATATTCCATTGTACCTCTGTGCCACAACTTCTTTGTCCATTGACTGATCAATGGACACTTAAAGTTGTTGCCATCCTTGGCTATTGTAAATCACACTGCAATAAACACAGGGGTGCATATATGTTTAAAAAAATCGGGGTGCCTGGATGGCTCAGTGGGTTGACCCTCTGCCTTCAGCTCAGGTCAAGCCCCATGTCCGGCTCTCTGCTCAGCAGGGAGCCTGCTTCCCCCTCTCTCTCTGCCTGCTTGTGATCTCTCTCTGTGTTCAATAAGTAAATAAAATATTTTTAAAATAATTATAAAATAAAATAAAAATTAAAAAAAAAACAAAGCAAGAGCATCTTTCAAGCCATAACAAAATTAAAACTATCAACTATCAACCTAAAATTCTACATTGAGTGAAAATATCCTTCAAAAATGAATGCAAAATAGAGACATGGTCACATAAATGAAAATTTAAATAATTTGTTGCCTACAAATCTATGCTACAAGACATACAAAAGAAAATTCTTTAGGTTGCAGGAAAATGATACCATGACAAATGGCAATTCAGTTTCATAAGAAGGGGGGAAGAAAGCTCTAGAAATGCTAAAGATATTGGTAAAAATAAAAGCGATTTTTAGTTTCTTACATTTTTAAAAGGTCAAATATTTAAAGAAAAATAATTTAAACAGAACAATCTGTGAGGGATGCCTGGGTGGCTCAGTTGGTTGGACGACTGCCTTCGGCTCAGGTCGTGATCCCGGAGTCCTGGGATCGAGTCCCACATCGGGCTCCCAGCTCCATGGGGAGTCTGCTTCTCCCTCTGACCTTCTCCTTGCTCATGTTCTCTCTCACTGTCTCTTTCTCAAATAAATAAATAAAATCTTTAAAAAAAAAAAAAGAACAATCTGTGAGAGAGAATCATATTATCTACAATTAATTAATAAGAATTAACAATATATTATACCATTTATAACATACACAGAGGTAATATATGTGACAATAACAGTAAAAGGGTAGGAGACAGGGTAAGTGGATTTGCTGTTTTGTTTTTCTTCAAGAACTGGTATGACAGAAAAAAATGCAATGAAATGTTGGAAGCATTATTAGAACAGACTTGCAGGCAGCAGGAGCAAAACGAAGGGCAAGAGTAAGTTCTTCACACCACATAGTAAAAGGCTGAGTGCTGCTATTCTATATTCTTTTTTTACCCTCTAGTCTCCAAAGGGCTGAAACCTAGAGACCGAGAGCCAAGTTCCATCTAGCTTCTTCTCAGGTTCATCCAATGGGAAGTACCATGGGATCTTGGAGGACAAAAAGAAAGAGAAGTAAAGTATTTCTTGTCCACTCTCTTCCTGTATCAGCACAAGAGGTTTGGCAGTGGCTCTATCCCCCTGTAACAGCAGTTTCTTGCTAAGATTCCCTTCCTCCACGACCCCAGCATTTAACCTTCAGATAAAAAAAGCTCTAATCCTGCTGTCACTCATTCCTGGTCACTCAATATCCCCTGTTGGTTCTCTTAACTGTGTGCACACTGCTGTAAATGGCTCCTTCATCACATACACAGAGGGAAATGGAACACTGGGGAAAAAATTTACACCATGGCATCGGGCTTACTCAAATTATGGTGTCTTGGGCATGGGACGGAGTACAGTGAGGAGAAAAGACTTGGAAAGTCACTGGATTGCTGTGGCAATGATAGATGGATTGGCGGCTCTGAAAAAGAGAAGCTCGGGGTCTTAAACTCCCAACTCAAGGCACGGGTTGAAGTGAGACGGCCTCCACGGAGTCTGTTATCCCCATGCGGCAGGGCAGCAATGACGGAGGACAGGGCACCTATTCTGTAAGAGTCATGCCATTATCCCTCATGGTCTCCAGGCACAGAGAAAGAGTTAAACTCCAAAATGGCAGAGTATTTACATGGCCTCGAAGTGACTCTCTACAGTTTGCTCATTGTTGCAAGGAGGAAAAATAATAACAATGGAGAAGTCAGACAACACCTTGAATGAGTGATCACAATAAACATCCCCAGCGAGGGGCGCATGGTTATCATATACTTCCAGATGGGATCCTTGAGAGGATATACCATGTACGTAGTATTCGTTCCACCTGGGGATCTAAAGAAAGATCCAAGGAAGGATCAGACGCAGCCAGAATGAGGAGCTTTCTACTTAAAAGAAAATGGATGGCAGCTATAATTCTTCAAAAATGTCATAAAAGACATGACATAAGAGACAAAGAAAGACTATGGAAATATTCTAGATTGAAGAACACTAAGTGAAAAAGTAAATGCAATATCTGATCCAAGACTGGATTCTTCACTCAAGGGGGGAAATGCTACAAAAGAAAAGATTAAACATTGGCGTAGAGATGGTAGCTTGGATAAAACAATTTTATTAAGCTTAAACCTGCTGAACTTGATAACTATACTGTGGTTAATGGGAGAGAATATCCATAGTCTCAGAAAATACATACTGAAATATTTAGGAGTAAAGGGTCATGACATGCAATGTAGTCTCAAGTTGTTTGGTAAAAGCATATATTACGTATACATACATATATATGCATATATATGTGGGGTGTGTGTGTGTGTGTGTGTGTCTTTGTGTGTGTGTATAGGCGGGGGGGGAGGAAATCTATGCATATGACATAGCAAATGAAGTTAACAGTAAGTGAAATTGGGTAAAGGGTACATATTAATTTGCTAGAACTGCTGTAAACAAAGTGCTACAGACTAGGTAGTAGTAGTATCGCTGACTTAAACGACAGAATGCACTGTCTCCCGGTTTGGAGGCTAGAAGTCCTAGACCAAGGTGTCAGCAGGGGTTGGTTCCTCCTAAGCGCTGTGACAAAGAATCTGCTCCAGGTCTGTCTCCTGGCTTCTGAAAGTTTGCTCAAAGTCTCTGGCATTCCTTGGCTTGTAGTTACAGCACCCTGATCTCTGCCTTCATGGTCACGTGGCGTTCTCCCCATGTACCCATATGTCTCTGTGTCCCTTTTTCCCCTTTTGTATAAGGCACCAGTCCTCTTGGATCAGGGCCTAAGCTCATGCAATAACCTCCAGTTTAAAGCTTGATTACCTCTGTAAAGACCTTTTTTCCAAGAAACTTACCTTCTACAGTACGAGGGGTTAGGGCTTCCACAGATCCATTTTTGGTGGACACAATTCAACCAATAACAGATATACAAATAATTTCTATAGTATTTTTTTTAAGATTTTATTTATTTATCTGATAGAGAGACAGTGAGAGAGAGCATGAGAGGGGAGAAGGTCAGAGGGAGAAGCAGACTCCTGAGGAGCTGGGATCCTGATGCAGGACTTGATCCTGGGACTCAGGGATCATGACCTGAGACAAAGGCAGTCACTCAACCAACTGAGCCACCCAGGAGGTGCCCTTTCTATAGTATTTTTATTCTTGTAACTTTTCTCTTTAGTTTGAAATTATTTCCACGTAAAACATTTTTCTAAAAGGAAAAGAAATTCCTGAGGCGCCTGGGTGGCTCAGTCAGTTAAACAGCTGCCTTCGGCTCAGGTCACGATTTTGGAGTTCAGGGATCGAGCCTCATGTCAGGCTCCCTGCTCAATGGGGAGTTTGTTTCTCCTTCTCCTTCTGTTTCTCCCCCACTCGTGCTCTCTAATAAATAAGTAATATTTTTAAAAAAGAAAAATTCCTGTACAACCCAGAGAGTTACAAAACCTATTCCAGGAATAGACAAAGGAATATATCTCAAAGGAATCATAAGATTCTACCAATTCACATCCTCAAGAACCTTGGAATGGAAAATAAAGGCATTGATCAGAAAGGACAAATTATAAAATTAGGTAGGACCAAATTTATCAACATGAGTGTACTTACCAAGAATTCTAGATTCAGCTTCTTCTCCAAGAGAACACCAAATGGCAGATGACATGGGTGCTACAGGAGCGCCATGAGGGCCTGGGAGCCCTGGAAAGGGAGGCAGGGTGGTTACCATGGAGGCTCAGGGAGTGGCAGCAGCTTCGGGGCCCCACTGGAGGGAGGCCACAGAGCTCAGAAAGCGAAGGCCGACAACGAGGAGTGGATTCCCATCCCCAAGCTGGGCTGCCTGGTCACAGACACAAAGTCCCTAGAGGAGATCTATCTCTTCTCCCTGCCCATCAAGGAATCTGAGATCATGGACTTCTTCCTGGGGATATCCCTTAAGGATGAGGATTTGAAGATTATGCCTGTACAAAAGCAGACCCATGTTGGCCAGTGGACCAAGGGTCAAGGCATTTGTTGCCATCAGAGATTACAATGGACACATGGGTCTGGGTGTCAGTGGATAGCCACTGCCATCCATGGGGCCATTATCCTGGCCAAGCCTTCCATCCTCCCTATGCAGTGAAGCTACTGGAGGGAACAAGATCGGCAAGCCCCACACTGTCCCATGCAAGGTAACTGGCCGCTGTGGCTCTGTGCTGCCCCCAGAGGCACTGATGTTGTCTCAGCCCTGTGCCCAAAAAGCTCCTGACGACAGCCAGTATTGACGACCTCAGCCAGGGACACTGCCACCCTGGGCAACTTTGCCAAGGCTACTTTGGATGCCATCTCCAAGACCAACACCCTTGACCTCTGGAAAGAGTATGAGGAATTCACTGACCATCTTGTAAAGATCCACACCAGAGTCCCCATGCAGAGGACTCAGGCCCCAGCTGTGACCACTACATAGTTTTATACAGGAAAAATGAAGTGAAATAAAGCTTGTTAAAAAGAAAGGAGGTGGAGGAGATGGAGAAAAAGAAGGAGGAAGAGGAGAATTATTCTAGATGAGGAGGAGGAGGAGGGCAAGGGGATGGAGGAGAAGGAGAAGGAGAAGGAGAAGAAGAAGAATTAGAATTCTAGATTCAATATGTCCAGCAGCAAAAATCTAGGAACTACTCAAATATGCATGTTTTTGTTCCAACAGGCCTTGCTAGAGGTTCCATACATCATTACTATCTATCATATTTGAATTCTACTGGATCTGTTGCAATAGTTTCAGATATGTCTTCCTTCCACTTTGGTCCTTAAGTAGCTGTGAGAGCACCAAATGGCTCTAAGAGATTGTTTGCACAGCCTGATTCAGAGATGACCTAGACTGAGATGCTAAATTTTCCTAGCATACTTTGGAGAATGGGTATGATATCTTAACGAGATGGGAATGTTAGAGTTGATTTATTATGTGCAGCCTGCTTAGCCAACCCTTACCCTACAAACCAGGATGGCTCAGAAATGCATTAGTGGAGGGAGTGCCAGCAGCCAGAAAAATCTCTAGATTAACTGTTCTCTGTAGGCCAGAGATACTGATGGGAGATGCTGCCATAGAATTGGGTTCCCTGAACAGCAAAGGAAATTACCAACAAAATGAAAGGGCAGCCTACTGAATGGGAGAAAATATTTGCAATCACATGTCTGACAAAGGGTTAATATCCAGGGGCGCCTGGGTGGCTCAGTGGGTTAAGCCTCTGCCTTCGGCTCAGGTCATGATCCCGGGGTGCTGGGATCGAGCCCCGCATCGGGCTCTCTGCTCAGTGGGGAGCCTGCTTCCTCCTCTCTCTCTGCCTGCCTCTCTGCCTCCTTGTGATCTCTCTCTGTCCAATAACAAATAAAATATTTTTTTAAAAAAAGGGGGTTAATATCCAAAATATACAAAGAACACTTATAACTTAACAGCAAACAAACAAACAATCTGACTTAAAAAGGAACAAAGTATCTGAATAGATATTTTTCCAAAGAAGAGATATGGAAGACCAACAGGCACATGAGAAAGATACTTAACATCACTAATCATCAGAGAAATACAAATCAAAACCACAATGAGATATCACCTTATCCCTGTTAAAATGGCTAACATCAAAAAGTTAAGAAATAATAAGTGTTGGTGAGTATGTGGGAAAAAGGGCACTGTTGATGGGAATATATATTGGTACAGCAACTATAAGAAACGGTGTGGAGGTTCCTCAAAAAATCCTATGTAGAACTACCATGTGCTCCAGCAATTCCACTCCTGGGTTTTTATCTGAAGAAAATGAAAACACTAATTCTAAAATTATATCTGTACCCCCATGTTCATTGCAGCATTATTTATAATAGCCAAGATATGGAAACAACCTAATCATTGATAGATGAATGGATAAAAATGTGGTTTGTTTATACACACAAACACACACACACACACACACACACACACACACACACACACTGGAATACTATTCAGCCATAAAAAAAATTTTGCCATTTGTGACAACACAGATGGACCTTGAGAAAATTATGCTAAGTGAAATAAGTCAAAGAGAATTATGGACATTGGGGAGGGTATGTGCTTTGGTGAGTGCTGTGAAGTGTGTAAACCTGGTGATTCACAGACCTGTACCCCTGGGGATAAAAATATATTATATGTTTATAAAAAATTAAAAATTAAAAAATAAAATAAAATAAAAGAGAAATACCACATGATCTCACTTATATATGGAATCTAAAAACCAAACCAAACAAACAAACACACTAACTAAAATCACAAAAACCAAGCTCATAGATATATAGAACAGACTAGTGGTTGCCGGAGGGGAGCACGCTGAGGGGCTTGCCAAATGGGAAAGGGGGTGAAAAGTTCCAAAATTTCCGTTATAAGATGAATAAGTCATAGGGGTGGAATGCAGAGAATGGTGACTATAGTTAATAAAACTGTTTTGCATGTTTGAAAGTTGCCGAAACAGTAATTTTAAAAGGCTTCCTCACAAGAAAAAAAGTTTCTTTGTAACAGTCAATGGTAACTATATATATGAGTGGAGGGATGTTAACCAGACTTATTGTGGTGATCATTTCACAATACATACAAATGTTGAAACACTATGTTGTATACCTAAAACTAACATAAGGTTATATGTCAGTTATACCTCAAAAATAAATAAATAAATAAAAGCATCAGGCTTCCTGATTTCAAGAGAGCTAACAGGATCCCTGTATCCTAGAGGTCAGGCGGTAACACTTGACCATTAGAGGCAAAGTGGAGACAATGACCATAATAAGCCTCGGGCACAGAGTGGCAATCAGAGCACTTTGGCCCCCAGGCATCTGTGGCAGTGGTAAATCCATCACGTGGTTCCCAGGAATAAGGTAGATGGAGAGCCTACACTCATAAAATCACAGAAAGTCTAAGCCAAGTGAGCAGAAATCTGACTTTAGTGACTGTAAGTGGAAAGTAGCCAATTCCCAGACTCTAGTCAGTTCACAGATCCAGGGTCCCATAACTGAGGTAGAGGCTACATCCCTTTGAAAAAGGACTTTTCAAGGGGCACCTGGGCGGTACAGTCAATTAAGCATCCAACTCTTGATTTTTGGCTCATATGGTGATCTCCTGGTCGTGGTCTCAGGGTCAGGGGATTGAGCCCAAAGTCAGACTCCAAGCTCAGCGTAGAGTCTGCTTAGGACTCTCTCTCCCTCTGCCCCTCCCCCACCACGTGTGCATGTGCATGCACTCTCTCTCTCTCTCTCTCAAATAAATAAATCTTTAAACACACACACACACACACAGAGAAAAAGGACTTTGCCACTTAGCCACAGTTTCATATCTCCCTTAAAAGGCTTCCACAGAGGACATGCAGTCATTTATCAGGATGATAGACACTGGAAAAGAGAAAACCTGGTTTCCTCAGGGTTGTTAGATAATGAATTAAGGTTGAATTAACTAATTCTGAGTTAGTTCATGACCCCTGAATAACATGAACTGCTGAAGGCCCAGAGCACCACAGCGGCCTACCAGTCAAGTCGTAAGTGGTGTCTTGGTCCAAGGCTATCTCAAAGCATGTCCAACAAACCTCACAGGAAATGATCCTGTAATTATTTCCCCACCGATGTGCTTAGAAACTAACAGAAAGAATCTTCTAATTGGTTTCCTCATGGAGTAAGAGTAAGTAAGTAAAGTCTCTATTACTGAAAGATGCATGGTAGGTGATTCCCGTTACATCACATTTAATTCAACTGATGGTTCATCTTTGAAAAAGCAAGATGGATCTTAGAGAATGACTATGAGATGCCATGAACTTAATCAGATATTAGTGTTAACTTCAGCTACTGTTCCAGATATATCTTTATTCTGTAGTAAAAAAAATTAGCACAGATTCTGATACTTGGTAAACAAATATCAAGTCAAGTGGGGCCCAAAGGAGCAGAGATTCTAATACAATTCTATGCTTGTGACATAGAGATATTGTGTGGAGCCTCTGACATGGGCTAACGGAAGAATCAGAGTCTGAGCTCAAAGTAGTCTCATTTGAAAAGCAGTTCCTAGGGGCTCCTGGGTGGCTCAGTGGGTTAAAGCCTCGGCCTTCAGTTCAGGTCATGATCCCAGGGTCAAGCCCCGCATCAGGCTCTCTGCTCAGCAGGGAGCCTGCTTCCTCCTCTTCTCTCTCTGCCTGCCTCTCTGCCTACTAGTCATCTCTGTCTGTCAAATAAATTAAAAAATAATAAAATCTTAAAAAAAAAAAAAAAAGCAGTTCCTAGGGGCACTTGAGTGGTGCCTTCAACTCAAGTTATGATCCCAGGGTCCTGGGATTGAGCCCCACATTGGGCTCAGCAGGGATCCTGCTTCTCCCTCTCCTCCCTGCCACTCCCCCTGCTTGTTCTCTCTCTCAAATAAGTAAAATAAAATCTTCAGAAAAAAAAAACAGAATGTCTAGAGTGCTACGGGAGCCTGGTGGACATTGACCTCTGACCTATGGGATATCCACTGACCTGTGATCTGAGGTGCCCATCATGAACTTTCTATTATTTAGAACATCATTCATGATCCCATCATAAAATTAGGAGTGTAAAGAATCATTCTTCTATTTAGTGGAAATGCAATAGATAAGAGAGCCTGAGCAGGTCTGAAAAGCACAAGAAATTTTCATGAGCATGGCTCAGAGTCCCATGTAGATATGTCTACTGCCCTACCACCTCTCTCTGAGCTCACATCTGTGGCCTCATGAGAATACCTGGTGACACAAAGGTGTGTACAGTATGCTGGCATCTGGCAGTGGGTGACCACCGAAAGACAGCTACACTCAGGGTTAGCCCTAAAACATAATAAAAGGAAATATCTCCAGCAGGTAGAACTTTGGGCAGTTCTTCCAGTGGTCCACTCTGGACCTGAGGTAGGAATCTCTGCTGACATGGGAAGTCAATGACAGATTATCTGACAGATCAGGGGCTTGGAAAGAGCATAATTGGAAGATTAGTGACAAACAGATCTGGGAAAGTAGGAATGTGGACTCTCAGAATGGGTACAAAATGTAAAGGCAGTTGTATTTTGCATAAGTGCTTTCCAGAGGACATCCACGGAAAAGAAGAATCTCACTAAATCAGTGGAAACAAGAAGGCTCAGCCTATGGATGTTGGTCAATCTCTTTCCCCAGCCACTCAGCATTTGCTCAGTGAATCCATGGAAAAAGTGGCCATGGAAGCAGGGATGTGATGTGTGAGCTCAACAGGAACTTACCCTCACCAAGGATGATATGACTGGAGTTACCACTAAGTGTCCAAATGGCCAATGGCAGAAGCCAAAACAAGACCCCCAGTACAGCGCCATTTCCCTGGGGGTGGAGGCTGAGGGGAGCAGTCAGCTACCTAAGCTGATTACTTAACACTGAACCCACTCTTCATGGAGAAGGGAGTGATTTGTCCTCATGGGAATTCACATTATTCGGATTTGCCCCCATAACATTCTGCCCGTTCCACCATTCACGCACTTACAGAACACCTTATTCATCACCACGGTA